>NC_134093.1:33756419-34059232 GCF_000715075.1 Nicotiana tabacum
CCTCATTATTGGTCCATCAACCCATATATAACTATATATTTCAATTTAACCTAGCCTAGACTTGACCCGGAGATCCACGAGAGTAAAACGAGGAATTGAGACTAACTAGTAAACCAAGTTAACTTGATTCCCCTTTGTTTCCTCTCTTTTGCTGCAGGTAAAAAAATTATTAATTATTTCTCCAACAAATACGAGGGAATTGGACCTAATTTCTTCATTCTCACCAGAAATAGTATCTTAGAAAAAGAGAATTAGCCCTTATTCGATGACGAATACTATCAGGGGCGGAGTCACAGTGTTAGTTGCGGGTTCGATCGAACCCAATAGTTTTTGTTCAAATTTTGTATTTGTATTAAGAAATTCAATGAATTTGTATAAATTATTAATTTAGAACCCAATAACTTAAAAGGATTATAATCTCGGACCCATTTGGTTCAAATCCTAGCTCCGTCGCTGAATACTATATAGATTACTAGCGGACTGAAAAAGGACTCGAAACGTCAAACTACTATTGTAACGACCCGACTTGTCGTTTTAAGAATTTACGTTCCGTTCGGTGGCTTAAGGTCTCGAGCAACTTTAAATGTGTATTATAAATTGTGAGGGTGGTCAAGTTTGATTTTCGGATGATTCACGATCAAATTGGAAGAACAATTTTTATTTAAGAAGCTTAAAAGAAAAGAGTTAGACCGGAGAGTTGACTTTTGAGAAAACAACCCCGGAATAGAGTTTTGATTATTCTAATAGTTTCGTATGGTGATTTCGGAGTTTGGACTTAGGCGTATGCCCGGAATTAGAGTTGGAAGTCCGTAGAATAATTCAGCGCATTTTGGCGAAATTAAAAAGTTGATGTGTATTAATTATATTATTTTGTGTGCAGACGAGGACTATTAATATGATGGATATCAATTGGATATGATAATAAGTGTAGAAGACATATTATAAGTGATGTGTGGTCTAAGAAGAGCCCCAAGGCTAAGTCAAGTTGGAAATTATACGATGGGGTAAAGTTTCAAGTGAGTTCGCACAAGACCTAAATTCAAACGAGCATAACTCTCAAGATATGAAGCGTTATATGGTGTATGACCTATCAAACGAAAGGTCTATGTGTCTAGTGTCTAATAATTCAAACTGTTTGTCATTTTGGAGAATCCTATAAGAAGTTCTGACCTTTTTACTAAGGGGTGGCAGAACAGCTACGCGAGCCTTGCGTAGCCTATGCAGCATAGCAGCGTAGCCTACGCATCATTCCGTAGGCAAATCCAGCAGCTTCCAACTGAAGGGGGATAGAAGTCTACCTTGCATAGCCTTTGTGCGCAGCCTACGCATGAGGCTACGCAGCTTCAAGGGATATTTTAAACGGGCTGAAACAAGGGGTTTAGAGAGAGAAAATATTAGTTCTTCAACTTAGAATTGATTTCTAGAGAGAAGGAGGAGCTCTTCCGCCATGGATACACTTCAAGGTAAGTTGTTTGGCACAGGGATAATTATATAACATCATTTAGTGATAACACTAATATTTTTATGGATCAAATCCATAGAAAATGTGTTGAATCTTCAAGAACACCAAAAAGAGGAAAAGTGAGATTCTTCCATCAAGAGGTAATCCCTTCACTTGAGCTTCATATATATGTCATATTGGAGTATGGGTAGCATGTTTATGAGTTTTATTTGAAATTATAATGGGATATTGCATGAACCCTAAGGGTGGGTCTTGAGAATGCCATTTTTGGGTAAAGATGGATAGTTGGGAGTATGATTCTTGGGTGTAAGAGTATTATTTATACATACACGTACCAATAAGGTTTGTGGAAATATTATTGAGTTCAAATGGGTAAAGATTGGGTTGAAAATGGTAGAAAGTTTCAAAAACTTTAATTGAAGATTTGAGGGTCGAGTTGATGTCGGAATTTAGTAATTTTGGTATGGTTGGACTAGTGGTTGAATGGGCGTTCATATTTCGTAACTTTCATCGGATACCGAGATGTGGGCCCTAATGGCGATTTTTTAGATAATTTTGAATTTTTTTGGAAAATTTAGTATTTTTATATGGGATTGATTCTTATAATTTGTGTTGATTGTAATGAATTATTTTTGGCTAGATTCAAACCATTCAGAGTTGGATAATCGAGGAAAATGTCTACTATTGGATTGAGATAGCTTGATTTGAGGTAAGTATCTTGCCTAACCTTGAGTGGGGGAATTAGCCCGTAGGCATCGAGTCTTATGTGCCATTTGTGAAATGTAAAAAGTCGTGTACGCGAGTTGACGAGTACGTACTCGGACTTATATGTACAAATTTTATTGGGTTAAAGTCTTAGGCATATTGTGTAGTAAATTGGATAATTATTGGTATTTATTAAATCATCTATTTGCCATGCCTCAATTTGCGTTTGTTAAATTTATTTTTATATGACAATTTGATGTGATTATCAATTATATATTTATGTGAATTCCATGAGTTTGGTGATTTGATATTTCCTGGAAATAATTATATTATGAATTTTTCATCTGCAAATAATTAATGAAATAAGTTTAAACTGAGGCGTTAATAAAATTATCAAAAATTTGGATTAATGAATGCGTTGCCCTATACTAAGTATTTTCCATCTCTGTTGTTGTTTTAAGGTTTTATACACGTTGTGTGGAACCTTGAGCTATTTATTGTAAAATTAATTGATTTTGCTATATCTTTGGAATTGGTTGTGGCCATTGGGCAAATTGTGATATGAATTTATTTTGTTATATTGCTGTGATAATATTCCGTGTAAATAGTTATGTTATTTGAATTATTATTTTGAGGATATAAGGGTGGCATTCCACTGTTGATACTATGTGGGTATAAGGGTGACATTTCACTGTTGTTATGTGTGTTGGGATATTGTCTGGTCGGAGTGATATGGGCAGCTATAGGAGAGATAAAGGTGGCTATAGGAGCGATAAGGGTGGCTATTGATATTGTCAGGGCGGAGGGGGAGGCTATTATAGGAGTGATAAGGGTGGCTATATGAGAGATAAGGGTGACTATTGTCAGGGATGATATGTGATGATGTGGAGTTATTGCGTCAGTAATTTTTATGTGATGTTATAATTTTCCTTGTGTTTATTTCTATATCTTGTACAATTTGTCTTGTTGTTTCGGTAAACTTGATAATAGTCTGATCTATGTTGAAAATAGGAGCCCATGGCTATTGCTAGGCGGATTATGAAATGAAATATGGGCACGAGGTGCCGTGAGTAAATAATGATGATAGTGACACGTGAATTGTCCATGCAATTGTGATATGAAATGTGGGTACGAGGTGTCGTGAGTAAATAATGATGATATTGGCACGTGAATTGTCCGTGCAATTATGATATGAAATGTGAGCACGAGGTGTCGTGAGTAAATAATGATGATATTGGCACGTGAATTGTCCGTGCAATTGTGACGAGGTGTCGTGGTTAAATGATGATGATATTGGTACGTGAGTTGTCCGTGCGGTTGTGATAGAGAAATTGGCACAAAGTGCCGTGAAAATATGAAAGTAGGCTGAGACCCGTATTTTATGATTTTGAATGAGGTGTCACGGGATGACTTTTATTTGAAGAATTATATTTGCAAGAGATTTATTTGAATGAATTATATTTGAAAGATATTTATTTGAGGGAATTATATTTGATAGAGATTTATTTGAAAGAATTATATTTGAAAGATATTTATTTGAAGAAATTATATTTGAAAGATATTTATTTGAAAGAATTATATTTGAGAGAGATTTATTTGAAGGGAGTATATTTGAAATATATTTTATGGAAAGTATTATATACTGAAGATTATTATTTTAGAAGCATATATGCGAAAAATTTATATTTGAAGGACTCGATTAATTGGTTGTACTTGTATTTATTATTTGTTGAGCAATATTAATGGTATTCTTGTTGCTCTGCTGTGTATATCACTGGTTGATTAGTGTCTCCATTATTTCTATTTGTTTCCTATTATTCTTGTAGACTATATTGCACAGGTTAATTGACTAGTGAGTGTCTTGACTGTACCTCGTCACTACTCCACTGAGGTTAGTCTTGATACTTATTGGGTACCGACTGTGGTGTACTCATACTACACTTCTGTATATTTTTATGCAGAGCCAGGTATTGGAGATATCGGACTCGGACAAAGTTAGAGCGTGATCGCAAGGATTCAAGGTGGAGCTGCTTGGTCGTCACAGCCCCTTTGAGTCTTTTCATTTTATTGTACTGTTAATTATTAATCAAACAGTATTGAGTATTCGATCCTTGAGATCACTTCATGTATTCAGTTAGAGTTCGTGACTCAGTATTACCAGTCTTGGGAGGTTGTTTGTAATTATTTCCGTTGTTGGTTTCTATTAAAAAATATTTGGCTTGAATTGTAATTATAATCGGCTTACTTAGTCTTAGAGACTAAGTAACATCACGACGCCTGTGGTGGAATTTTGGGTCGTGACAAGTTGGTATTAGAGCTCTAGGTTCATAGGTTCTACGAGTCACGAACGAGTTTAGTAGAGTCTTGCGGATCGGTACGGAGTGTACTTATCTTCGAGAAGCTACAGAGCTAGTAGGAAAAAAATGTCACTTCTTTCATTCCTTATTGTGCGGTATTTATTCAGCTTGAAACATATATCTTATGTTCGTTTGCATCCACTCATGTATGAAATTGCGCACTCGGTATCAATTATACGCCAACGGTTCGTGATACTACAAAGAGGTTATAAGGGAGCCAGGGTTGCTCAACCATTGTTACAACGTGTCGTCCAGATCGAGGATACGAAAGTATTGAGAGATCATTCCATTGTGCATATGGGGGTGCAGCAGGTTCTGACATCTAGTTGATAAGTATGATCTTAAGAAGGTTTAATTAATTACCTAATCGTCCCAATCGTGGCAGGGTCGTGAGGTGGATGTAGATCTGAAGATAGTTGGTGGTATTAGAGACTATGTAGTTCGTATGGGATTTCCATTTAGTGAAAGGTACATACTAGCAGTCAAGGCACTCGAGGAAGCAATTTTAACTGTCACGAGGATGACATGCGCCTAATAAATGGCTTGATGTGTCTTATGACTGGTGACATACGAGCAGTGAAGGTTAATATTGTGGATCATCGGACTGTGTCCTATGGTTTCACGCCAAGTGAGGGATTCCACTATCAACGATCAGATTGCGGGGTCATGTGTTATATCAGTTTTTGCCTGAGATGTATATATGTGGTATTGAAAGGTTCTCTAAAACTTGTATATGATTAAGAGCTGAGATTTGTATGGGATGATGTTGGGACTTGCGGTATTCTCGCGTCCTTAATAATTCTACATTTCAGTATCAGCTGGGTCATGGAAACAATTTCAGAATACTCAGGGTGCTCCAGTAAGTTATTTTAATGCACCACCGGCATGGGGTTCCTATAATAGTTATTCCAGTTATCCGGCACAGACTTAGTATGAGCAGTCGAACCCGCAAAAGGGTTGTTATCAGTGTGGTTATACTAGGCACATCATAAGAGATTGTCCCAAACTTGGGAGAGGTAGATTTCATCAGAATACTCAGGCTACAGGCTCTATTCCAGTTACTACCCCACATGACAGTCAGTTAGGGGTGGAGGACTGGCGGGTAGAGGGCGCCCTAAGGGGGAGGCCCGACCCATTGATATAATTGATATGGTATGGCTGGGGCTGCTACACTAGATGGTGTCGTTACATGTATGATTTAATTCGTAATAGAGGAGCACTATTCTTATTTTGATTCAATTCCAATTATCGAGGTGAGATCTCGTATCATGCTCCATGTATGGTGAGTTAGTGATTTTGTACACCACTCACGTATTTATCCATATTGGGAGATTTGATGATGTTAGCCCGTGTCTATCATTTTTATTTTTGTTCACTATTGAGGGTTATAAGTCCAAAAAAATGACTTTATATTACTCACTACATTGGTTTTTGATGTGATTTCGGAATAATTGATTTCAATTTTATGAATTATATGCCCTATTGGTATGTTTTTTTTAAGCAACTATACCACTCGGCAGCACTTGCCTAGTGGCTAATATATAAATAAAATTCCAAAATGGGTCCAAAGCTTACAAAATGTCCAAAACCAAAATAGAAGTTGCATGAAGCTACTAGCTATTAGAAAGATAGAAAAGCTAAAATCTAATGAACTAGCTATTACAACATGATAAGTTGAATGCTTCCTTCTCCTATTATTGGTATGGGGGTTCATTATGTGTTGTGAAAAAAAATTGTTTACGAATTTATTGAAAAGAAGAAAAAAAGGAAATTGAAAATTTTAGTTGGCACAATGTGCAAAATACTTGTGATTCGGAGTTGAGGACGAGATCCTCGCATTTTTATATGATGTGAAATATTTAAACTGGGCTACAAGCCAAGGTGAAAGTTATATAAGGACGAGGTCCTTGTGGTGAAAAATTTATGAGTTTAAATTCTCCCTTTGTGAAATTAAATTTGAACTATAGTATTAATGAGGAGTCATGCTTGTTAGGCTTATTTGATAATTCTTTTATATGTTTCTGTGCATATTTAGCCATATTCGTGCTGTAAACATTGCGTTTTAGCCTATAAGGTGAGTGCGCAGGTGGTGTTAAATGCGACTCGTTGATTCAGATAAATAATTATGAGGTATTCATGTCTCGCGTGTTGCGAAAATTTAAAATGAGATTTTAGTTAATATGGGATTAATTGAGCATGATGGAATTATTTATAAACAGCTATTATGACCAGAGATGTGGTTATGGGCATACGTTGATGTGTGCGTATGCACGAGTTGCTATAGCTGGTTGAAACTAATACCGTGTGTTGATGTGATAATAAGGCCTTTTGAAATTAATTGGAGTGTAAGATGTTGGCTTTAAATTTTATAAATGAGGATAAAAGAAATAATCTCAACTGAGATGGTGTTGTCGGACCCATGCTAAATTGTGGTGACGTAGAATCACCCGCGAGTATGTGTGTAATAATACACTCAGAAATTTAATGTCCTCATAATAATTCTTGCCACGTTCGAGGACGAACGTATGTTTTAAGAAGGGAAGGATGTAACGATCCGACTTATCTTTTTAAGAATTTACGTTCCTTTCGGTGTCTTAAGGTCTCGAGCAGCTTTGAAATGTGTATTATGACTTGCGAGGGTGGTCAAGTTTGATTTTCGGATGATTCGGGATCAAATTGGAAGAACAATTCTTATTTAAGAAGTTTAAAAGAAAAGAGTTGACCGTAGAGTTGACTTTTGAGAAGACGACCCCGGAATAGAGTTTTGATTATTCCAATAGCTTCATATGGTGATTTCGGACTTAGGCGTATGCCCAGAATTTGACTTGGGAAATTTTGAAGTAGTTAAGCGCTATTTAAAAAGTTGATGTGTGCTAATTATATTATTTTGTGTACAGACGAGGACTATTAATATGATGGATATCAATTGGATATGATAATAAGTGTACGAGACATATTATAAGTGATGTGTGGTCTAAGAAGAGCCCCAAGGCTAAGTCAAGTTGGAAATTATACGATGGGGTAAAGTTTCAAGTGAGTTCGCACAAGACCTAAATTCAAACAAGCATAACTCTCAAGATATGAAGCGTTATATGGTGTATAACCTATCAAACGAAAGATCTATGTGTCTAGTATCTAATAATTCAAACTGTTTGTCATTTGGAGATTTCTACAAAAAGTTCTGACCTTTTTACTAAAGGGTGGCAGAACAACTACGCGAGCCTTGCGTAGCCTATGCAGCATAGTAGCGTAGCCTACACACCATTGCGTAGGCAAATCCAGCAGCTTCCAACTGAAGGGGGATAGATGTCTACCCTACGTAGCCTTTGTGCGCATCCTATGCAGGAGGCTACGCAGCTTCAAGGGACATTTTAAAGGGGCTAAAACAAGGGGTTTAGAGAGAGAAAACATTAGTTTTTCAACTTGAAATTGATTTCTAGAGAGAAGGAGGAGCTCTTCCACCATGGATACACTTCAAGGTAAGTTGTTTTGGCACAAGAATGATTATATAACATCATTTAGTGATAACACTAATATTTTTATGGATCAATAGAAAATGGGTTAAATCTTCAAGAACACCAAAAAGAGGAAAAGTGAGATTCTTCCACCAAGAGGTAATCCCTTCACTTGAGTTTCATATATATGTCATATTAGAATATGGGTAGCATGTTTATGAGTTTTATTTGAAGTTATAATGGGATATTGCATGAACCCTAAGGGTGGGTCTTGAGAATGCCATTTTTGGGTAAAGATGGGTAGTTGGGAGTATGATTCTTGGGTGTAAGAGTATTATTTATACATACACGTACCAATAAGGTTTTGTGGAAAGATTATTGAGTTCAAATGGGTAAAGATTGGGTTGAAAATGGTAGAAATTTTCAAAGATTTTAATTGAAGATTTGAGGGTCGAGTTGATGTCGGAATCTAGTAATTTTTGTATGGTTGGACTCGTGGTTGAACGGGCATTCATATTTCGTAACTTTTGTCGGATTCCGAGACGTGGGCCACACGGGCGATTTTTGAGTTAATTTCGAATTTTATTAGAAAATTTAGTATTTTTCATATGAGATTGATTCCTATAATTTGTGTTGACTGTATTGAATTATTTTTGGCTAGATTCGAACCATTCAGAGTTGGATAGTCGAGGAAAAGGTCTACTATTGGATTGAGATAGCGTGATTTGAGATAAGTATCTTGCCTAACCATGAGTGGGGGAATTACCCCTTAGGCATCGAGTCTTATGTGCCATTTATGAAATATGAAAAGCCGTGTACGCGAGGTGAAGAGTACATACTCGGGCTTATATGTGCAAAATTTATTGGGTTAAAGTCTTAGGCATATTGTGTAGTAAATTAGATAATTGTTGGCATTTATTAAATAATTTATTTGCCATGCCTCAATTCGCGTTTGTTGAATTTTTTTATATATGATAATTTGATGTGATTATTAATTATATATATTTATGTGAATTCCGTGAGTTTGGTGATTTGATATTTCCTGAAAATAATTATATTATAGATTTTTTATCTGCAAATAATTAATAAAATAAGTTTAAACTGAGGTATTAATATAATTATCAAGAATTTGGATTAATGAAGGCGTTGCCCTATACTGAGTATTTTCCATCTCTGTTGTTGTTTTAAGGTTTTATACACATTGTGTGGAACCTTGTACTATTTATTATGAAATTAATTAATTTTGTTATATCTTTAGAATTGGTTGTGGCCATTGGGCAAATTGTGATATAAATTTATTTTGTTATGTTGCCGTAATAATATTCCGTATAAATTGTTGTGTTGTTTGAGTTATTATTTTGAGGATATAAGGGTGACATTCCACTATTGATATTATGTGGGTATATGGGTGATATTTCATTATTGTTATGTGTGTTGGGATATTGTCTGGGCGGAGTGATAAGGGTGGCTATAGGAGAGATAAGAGTGGCTATCGATATTGTCAGGGCGGAGGGATAAGGGAGGCTATTATAGGAGTGATAAGGGTGGCTATTGTTAGGGATGATATGTGATGATGTGGAGTTATTGCGTTGGTAATTTGTATGTGATGTTGTGATTTTTCTTGTGTTTATTTCTATATCTTGTGCAATTTGTCTTGTTGTTTCGGTAAACTTGATAATAGTCTGATCTATGTTGAAAATGGGAGCCCGTGGTTATTGCCAGGCAGATTATGAAATGAAATGTGGGTACGAGATACCGTGAGTAAATAATGATGATATTGGCACGTGAATTGTTCGTGCAATTGTGATATGAAATGTGGGCACGAGGTGCTGTGAGTAAATAATGATGATATTGGCACGTGAATTGTCTGTGCAATTGTGATATAAAATGTGGGCACGAGGTGTCGTGGTTAAATGATGATGATATTGACACGTGAGTTGTCCGTGCGGTTGTGATAGAGAAATTGGCATGAGGTGCCGTGGAAATATGAAAGTGGGTTGAGACCCGTATTTTATAATTTTGAATAAGGTGTCACACGGTGACTTTTATTCGAAAGATATTAATTTGAAGAATTATATTTGCAAGAAATTTATTTGAAAGAATTACATTTGAAAGATATTTATTTGAGGGAATTATATTTGAGAGAGATTTATATAAAAGAATTATATTTGAAAGATATTTATTTGAAGAAATTATATTTAAAAGATATTTATTTGAAAGAATTATATTTGAGAGAGATTTATTTGAAGGGAGTATATTTGAAATATATTTATTGGAAAGTATTATATCTTGAAGATTATTATTTTAGAAGCATATAGGCGAAAGATTTATATTTGAAGGACTGAATTAATTGATTGTACTTGTATTTATTACTTGTTGAGCAATATTAATGGTGTTCCTGTTGCCCTGCTGTGTATATCACTGGTTGATTAGTGTTTCCATTATTGTTATTTGTTTCCTATTATTCTTGTAGACTATATTGCACATGTTAATAGACTAGTGAGTATCTTGACTGTACCTCGTCACTACTCCACTGAGGTTAGTCTTGATACTTACTGGGTACCGACTGTGGTGTACTCATACTACACTTCTATACATTTTTGTGCAGAGCCAAGTATTGCAGATATCAGACTCGGACAAAGTTAGAGTGTGATCGCAAGGATTCAAGGTAGAGCTGCTTGGTTGTCGCAGTCCCTTAGAGTCTTTCCATTTTATTGTATTGTTAATTATTAATCAAATAGTTTGAGTATTCGATCCTTGAGATCACTTCATGTATTCAGTTAGAGTTCGTGACTCAATATTACCAGTTTTGGGAGGTTGTTTGTAATTATTTTCGCTGTTGGTTTCTATTAAAAAAAAATTGGCTTGAATTGTAATTATAATTGCCTTACTTAGTCTTAGAGACTAAGTGTCATCACGACGCCTGTGGTGAGATTTTGGGTCGTGACAACTATAGAATGTATTCTACTACTAATTGATAAAGGCACACTCTTTTTCTATTATTTCATTTTTATGTCAAAAAGAAATTGAACAAAGTTTCTTCATTTGCTTGTTATCTGCCTTTACGAAATTTGCTTACAAAGACTATGGGCGTGTTAGGTACAAATTAAAATATTTTTCGAAAAATATTTTTCAATTTTTTCATATTTGGTTGGCTTAAATGTTTTGAAAAATATTTTCATCATTAACTCATTTTTCTCCAATTGGAGGAAAATATTTTTCAAAACCTTTTTTCAACCTTCTCCACCCTATTCCCTATGCCCACCAACCCACCCCCACCCACCCCACCCCCAAACCACCCCCTCCCCCCAACCACACCCCACCCACCCCAATCTCGCGCACCGCCCACCCTAAGTAGAACTATTATTAAGAGTACTTTCTTTTTATGTTGTAGATAGAATACTTTTTTTTATTTCAATAAAATGAGTATATTCTTTTCATGATTTAGTAAAACTATTTTATTTCATTTCAATAAAATGAGTACTTTTTTTTCATGATGTAGAATTAAGTATTTTCTTTCATTTAAACAGAACGAGTACTTTCTTTCATGATGTAGAAAAATTATTTTCTTTCATTTCAACAAACTAAATATTTTCATTTCCTCGAATAAAAAAAGTATTTTTTTCAAAAAATGAGTACTTTATTTTCATGATGTAGAAAAAAGTAATTTCTTTCATTTCAACAAAACAAGTACTTTCTTTTCTTGATGTAGAAAAATTAATTTCTTTCATTTCAACAAAACGAGTACTTTCTTTTCATGATGTAGAAAAAGTTATTTTTTTTATTTTAACAAAACGAGTACTTTCTTTTCATGATGTAGAAAAGTAATTTCTTTCATTTTAACAAACTAAGTATTTTATTTTCCTGAAATAGAAAAAGTATTTTTTTCCAACAAAGCGAGTATTTTCTTTTCATGATGTAAAAAAATATTTTCTTTCATTTCAACATATAGAGTACTTTATTTTCATGATGTAGAAAAAGTATTTTCTTCCATTTCAAGTTTTCATCAAACTAAGTATTTTTTTTTTCATGATGTAGAATTAATTTTTCTTTCTTTTAACTATCACGACCCAAAATTCCACCACAGATGTCGTGATGGCACTTAGTCTCTAAGACTAGGTAAGCCGATTACAATTACATTTCGAGCCATTTTTTTAAACATATAATTTAATACAAGTGTCGAAACCAAAAGCGGAAATAATTATAACAACCTCCCAAGACTGGTAATACAGAGTCACGAACTCTAACGAAATACATGGAATGATCTCGAGGATCGAATATATAATACTGTTCGAATAAGAGTTGACAGTACAATAAAATGGAAAGACTCCAAAGGACTGCGACGATCAAGTAGCCCTATACTGAATCTTGCAATCACACTCTAATCTCTGTTCGAATCTGATATCTTCAAAACCTGGCTCTGCACAAAAATGTACAGAAGTGTAGTATGAGTACACCACAGTCGGTACCCAGTAAGTATCAAGACTAACCTCGGTAGAGTAGTGACGAGGTACAGTCAAGACACTCAATAGTCAAATAACCTGTGCAATATAACAATATACAATAGTACTGAAAAACAACTAGCAATTATAGCAACAAAAATCAACCAGTGATATAAACAACAAGGCAACGAGAACATCATAATTATTGCTCAAACGAATAGGGAACACAAGTACAACTAATTAATCAAGTCATTCAACTATAAATCTTTCACATGTAAGTTTTTCAAATAAAAATATTTCGAATATAATTCTTTCAAATAAAAAACTTTCGAATATAATTCTTTCAAATAAAAAACTTTCGAATATAATTCTTTCAAATAAAAATCTTTCGAATATAATTCTTTCAAGTAAATATCTTTTGAATATACTTCTTTCAAATAAATATCTTTCGAATATAATTCTTTCAAATAAATATCTTTCGAATATAATTCTTTCAAATAAAAGTCACTATGTGACACCTCATTTCAAAATCATAAAACACGGGTCTCAGCCCACTTTCATATTTCCACGATACCTAGTACCCATATTTCTATCATAACCGCACGGACAACTCACGTACCAATAATAAATATCATCATTTACTCGCGGCACCTCGTGCCCACATCTCATATCAAAACTGGATGGGCAGTTCACGTGCCAATATCATAATTATTATATTTTTTCGGCACCCCATGCCCATATTTCGTATCACATCTGCACGGACAGTTCACGTGCCAATAATATAATCCGTCCGGAAATAGCCACAAGCTCACAATTTCAACATAGATCAAGCTATTATCAAGTTTACCGAAACAACAAGACAAGTTGCATGAGATATAAAAACAAACACAAGGAAAATCACAACATCACATGAAAATCACCAGCACAATAACCCTACATCATCACATAAAAATTACCAACACAATAACCCCACATCATCACATATCATCCCTGACAATAGCCATAATTATCTCTCCTACAGCTACCTTTATCACTTCTATAATAGCATCCCTTATCTTTCCGCCCTGACAATTTCAATAGCCACATTTATCACTCCTATACTCACCATTATCACTCATATAATAGAATGCCTTATCCCTCCGCTCTAACAATATCAATAGCCACCCTTATCACTCTGACAATAGCCTCCTTTATCGCTCTATTTAATAGCCTCCTTATCACTCCACCTAGACAATATCCCAACACACATAACAATAGTGAAATACCATCCTTATGCCCGCATAATATCAATAGTGGGATGCCACCTTTATACACCGCATAACAGTAACCCAAATCACACAACAATTCACACAGAATATTATCACAACAGCATAATATAATCAACTAATATTTATAAATTGTCCGTAGGCCACAACCTTTCCAAAGGTACAATGAAATTAATTATTTTCACAACAGATAGCCCAAGGCTCAACACATTGTATATAAACTCTCAAAAACAACAACAAGAATGGAAAAATAACTCAACATGAACAACGCCTTCTTTAACCCATTCTTTAATCCATATTCGTGGAAAATAAAGGATTTAATAAGCGCCAACAATTTTCAATTTAATACATAAGGGTGTCTACGAATTTTAACCGGTATAATTTATACATATAAACTAAGTATGTACTCGTCACTTCGTGTACACTGCTTTCAATCACAAAATTTTCACATAAGACTCAATACCTAAAGGGTAATTCCCCCACACAAGGTTATGCAAGATACTTACCTTTTTGAAGTTAGGCCGATATTCCAAAGTAACCTTCTTGCGTGAAATGACCTCCGAACGGTTCAAATCTAGCCAAATTAATTACATAACTTTATTAAAATTTATTAAAAATAATTTCGGATAATAAAACGTCGACTTTAAATTTCACATTAAAATGTCAACCCGAAAGTCAAATTCCATTAACGAATCGACCTCCAAATCTAAATTTTTCGTTTTTGAAAGATTTTGTAAAAATTTCAATTTCTTCCATTTAAATTCAAAATAAATGATGAATATAACCATGGATTTATAAAATATAATCACTTTTGGATATAGAACACTTACCCAAGTCGAAGTCGTGAAGAACTCCTCCAAAATCTCCCAAAATCGAGCTCCCAAAATCCAAAACGAAAATGGAAAATGACCAAGTCTGATCCTTAAATGTTTCTGTCCAGTTTGCTTCTACGGACAGATTTTGCGTGCCTGCGAGCTCGCTTTTGCGAGACAAATCTATCTTCTGTGATTCTGCTGTCCAGTTGACCACATCGCACCTGCGGCAGAAGGTCTGTTTCTACGATCACGCAGGTGCGAATTGGAACTCCGCTTCTACGCTAGCATCGCTCATGCATTTCAGGCACCGCACCTACGGTGTCGTAGGTGCGCATTTTCTTCTGCTTCTGCGACCAAATGCCAGCCCTGTCCAATGTTGCTTCTGCGATGACTGTCTCGCTTATGCGATCACGCATGTGCGGAAAATACTTCGCACCTGCGACCTCTATCCAATCCCCCATTCCAGTCGCTTCTGCGAGCTCAACCTCGTTTCTGCAAGGTCGCTTCTGCGACCAAGACATCGCAGAAGCGATTGCACCAACAGTCAAATTTCCAGCAGCTCCAAATGTCCAAAATCAAATCTGTTAACCTTCCAAAATCCACCCGAAGCCCTCAGAACCTTAACCAAATATACCAACACGTCCCAAAATACAATACGAACTTAGTCGAGGCCTCAAACCACATTTATCAACGTCGAAATTAAGAATCGCGCCTCGAATCGAATTATGAGTTTATGAACTTTTTAAATTCTAAACTTTGCGCCAAAACGTATCAAATCAATCCGGGAAGACTTTAAATTTTGCACACGTATCATAAATGACATAATGGACCTGTTCCAATTTTCGGAATCGAAATCCGACCCCATTATTAACAAATCAACCTTCAGCCAAACTTATAAATATTTTAAAACTTCAACTTTTTCAAGTTTCGCCAAAATGCGCCGAATTATCCTACGGACTTCCAAATCCAAATATGGGCATACGCCTAAGTCGAAATCACCATATAAAACTATTGGAATCATAAAAATTCTATTCCAGAGTCGTTTGCTCAAAAGTCAAATTTCGGTCAACTCTTTTAATTTAAGCTTCAAAAATAAAAGCTGTTCTTTCAATTTAATTTTGAATCTTTCGAAAACCAAACTCGACCGCACACGCAAGTCATAATATATATTACAAAGTTGCTCGAGACCTTAAGTTAACGAATGAGACGCTAATTCTTAAAATGATAAGTCAGGTCATTACATTAACAAAACGAGTACTTTCTTTTCATGATGTAGAAAAATATTTTCTCATTTCAACAAATTGAGTATTTCTTTTCATGATATAGAAAAAATATTTCTTTCATTCGACAAAATGAGTAATTTATTTTCATGTTGTAGAAAAGATACTTTCTTTTTCAACAAAATAAAGTATTTTCTTTTTAGTTATCGAGCTCAAATTTTAACGTTGTTCTTGTGTGAAAAAGTAAAGTAGCACATTAGTTCCTTTGATTTTATGTAAATTTTGAAAAGAATAATTAAATTCATGAATAAAATAGAGTTCGGGGAGGGTGAGGCGGGGAAGGAGTACATGAAACATGGGGATTTTGGGGAAAGTGAGCTGAGGAGAGTAGCATAGAAATTATTTTCCTAAAAAATAATTTATACTCTTTAACCAAACATTAGAAAATATTTTCTGGAAAAAATATTTTCACTCACCAACCAAACAAGGAAATATAAGTGATAAAACTACTCATTTTCCACGTAAAACATTTTCCTTCGTACCAAACACCCTATGTGACATCTCTTGATGTATAGTGATATAGATTAATTTGGGTCCTGCATGTGAAGTAATATGTACAAAGTACGTACTAGCTATGTTTATTAATTAGCGATGTGCTATACTAGTTTATATATGATTATCAACAATCTAACTAAGTTTCAGAATTCTCAAAAGAAGTTGGCCATGTTTGATGTGATATGAAATATCAAACTCGGTACTACATGAAATCCATATATATGGGGTTCTTTAGATTTGGACCAAAATTTGTTACATTTTGTAAACTTAATGGACTATATATTTACAATGTTATATGAGAAACACTGGAATGGCTACTCCAAACATAAGGACCCTAGCTAAAGTGATTTAAGAAAACGATTTTGCCTTTTTTATATTACATTTCCCATCATAGCTGATAATTAAGTCTACGTCTAATAAGTTGGTAGAAAGATATGGTTTTGATTGTTCAATTTAACAATATTATCATAAATTAGACATGTGTAGATAAATATAATCATGCAATAAGGGAGAGAAGATGTTGTCAAAAATTGCTAGGAATCTTTTATTTGTCTAAAGTTTGATGAATATAATTATTTGGTACATATAATCGTGGAATGCAAGTACCTAATGAATTGGTCGAGCGTAACATATCTACCATCATATTAAAAAAGAAAATGTGTTGTAACTAAATTGGTCGTTGCCTTGGTCTCCCACTTTTTAGCGGATAGCTCATAGATTTATTTATATTTTTTCTTTAAAAAATCTGCCTATTGAATCATAAAAATCAACATATAACATACATACTAAAAAGAAAATAAATTTTGTGTATACAATATCAGGAGCTAAGGGTGTGTTTGGTATAATGAAAAATGTTTTCTTGGAAAACAAGTAGTAATCTTACTTATTTTTCGGTGTTTGGTATGCAAATTAAGGAAAATAACTTCTCAAGAGTATTCATAAATAATTTAGATACAATAAACATGAAACCATAAACTTTCGAACTAACAACCTTCTGAACCCACAAATTTCATAAACTTCTGAACCGCTAAACTTTCGAACCCGTAAACTTTGTAATTTCTAAACCTCCAAACCTCCAAACGCATAAACCTCCGAACTCATAATTTTGGAACTCGTAAAATTTCGAACCTGTAAACTGAAAATATAAAAAAAAATATTTTTTTGCGGGGCGGGGAGGGGCGCGAAGTGGGTGGGTGCAGAAAAACGAAAAAAAAAAAAACAGAAAACAGAAAATTTAAAATACAAAAAAAAGTAAAAAAAATAAATTGTGGGGGGTGGGGGTGGTGCAGAAAAAAAAAAATAGAAAACAGAAAACAGAAATTTGAAAATACAAAAAAAAGTAAAAAAAATTAAATTGCGGGGGTGGTGCAGAAAAACAAAAAAACAGAAAACAGAAAAAAGTTAAAAAAAAAATTTGCGGGGGGTAGGAGGGGTGGGTGGTACAAAAAAAACGAAAAAAAAAAACAGAAAATTGAAGTTGGATGGGGTTTGGGGTTAGATGTTAGGGTAAGTGAAGTTTTTGGAAAATGTTTTCCTAACTTTTTCTATTGAAGTCATTTCCTCCAATTTCAGGAAAATGTGATATCTAAGAAAAATTGTTCTATACATAATTTTAACTTTTTTGTGCAACCAAACAGTGGAAAATGATATTTTCATACCAAACACACCCTAAATGTTTAAATCATAGTGGATTATACATTAATCTGCTTGTCTTGGATCTGCAGTTAATATTGGGCCTGCTCTCTGAATTCAGAGGAATTCAAAGGTTCAAAGCCTATATTCAAGTTGGACTTAGTGGCCCTTACGACTGCACCAATGTTTTCTGCCATATTTTATTGAGGTTGAAGCCGTTTTTTTGGACCTCTATTTAAAAAATATTCAAATTTTACAAAATTCTGAAACTTTACCCGTCTCATAATCAACTCCAGACATTAGTTTAGAGTAGAAAATCACCAGTACAAAGTTTCCAAATTCAAACCTTCTGGTCGGCGAAATTACACAAATATTCATTTTTAAGCCATTATTTAATCTTCGTTCCTATTTTAAAAATTGTGCAAATATAGCCCTTAAAAAATTACTCTCAGATAAAGTTAGATTCGAGTCTAATGTTTGCGCATGGAATTTCAAATTTTCTCACAAAACATTAGACTGTTGTCTAATATTTGCAATAACTTATAAAATTATAGACAACAATCTACACTCAAAAGATTTTTAGTTTGCTCAAAAAAGATCTTTGGACGGTGGTCTAAAAGTTCACTAGTTGCAAGAGAAATAACAAGACGATCATTTACTAAATAGCTGATAAAAAAAGAGACAACAGGCGAAAAATTCACCCTTCAGGTATGAAGTTGGGCTCTCCTAAAGCCTAACTTTAGACGTTATGAATACAACAACAACAATAACAAACCTAGTATAATCTCACAAGTAAGATCTGTGAGGGTAGCGTGTATACAAATCTTGCCCCTACCTTGAAGATAGAGAATTTATTTCCGAACAGCTCAAGAAAAGATGAATAAATCTGAAGTTTGAATAAAGTTCAA
Organism: Nicotiana tabacum; assembly: GCF_000715075.1. Lineage (NCBI taxonomy): Eukaryota > Viridiplantae > Streptophyta > Magnoliopsida > Solanales > Solanaceae > Nicotiana > Nicotiana tabacum. The sequence continues at coordinate 33,775,236 of NC_134093.1, forward strand.
ATTTAAACGTGAGGTATAAATTTAGGTTTTGATGGAGTTCAAAATTCATACTCGAAGGTATGAAAAAGAAGAAGATGATGATGATTATAAAGCAGCAGCACGTTCGATCTGAAATTTTCTTTAAGTGGTTTTTAAAATTAAATATATTTTAGATAGGGTACTACAAGAGACTACCTGTTTCTACTTTTATCCAAACAAATGAAATTGTTTTTACTCGTTTCTTCATAAGAATCGCCGAGGAATAACAAAGCCAAAGCATCTAATATTTAGTATAAGTTCTTAGTCTTTCCTTCTTAAATAAATTTATACAGAATTTTATATAAAAGACAGTAGTAATATAAATTTTTATCGTAGTCAAAAAAAAGAAGAAAATTCTGTACTCAACTCAAGTAATAATCTTCTATGTAAAAATAAAACAGACGAGTATTAAATTTGTGTGTTTCTTTCCATTGCCTTTGAACTTTTGATTTTTATTTATTCATCTATTATTAGGAAGTATGAGTTGGGCTGTCAATTTCCTACAATTTAAAACACATATTTTTTTGGATGTTTTTAATATTTATTGAATTAGTCTCTTATTAATAGTATTGTTTCAAAGAACTACGAATACTTTAAAAGTCAGTGTGAACCAACAATAGTTATTTTCATATTTTACTTAGAATGAAACCAACGTGTTAGCTAAAACTAATCTATTAAATATGAATACATCAATAGAAACAAATCTTTTTGAAAAATCACAAATAATGCTAATAATAGTTGAATACATGACATTATTGATCATAAAGTCTCATTTCTAACAATTTGAATTAAATCTCTGTAGCAAGATTTTGCTCCTTTAATCAATAAATCTACAATTAGAATGCATGACTAGGACAGGGTGGCTCTCTCTTTGTTCTTTTTATTTTTGGCAATAATGCATGACTTGTGCATATTTATAAAGAAATTAAAGATTATTATCAATCTGAATTATTAAAAATGGAGAGATAATGGGCTTATAAAAAAAAACTTTTTTATGTTTTCCGTTTTTGACTTTCTTCCTTTTTATATTTAAATATTTATTTCTGTTCTTGGTAGGACCCGTGCTGCTTATATGCATATTTATCAAAACTTTATATGCATAGGATTCCCTTGGCTTTGTCAACCCTTCGGATAATTGGGCACATGATGTCTGATAGCATAAATATGTGACTTTAAATTTTCTCTTTGTTATTTTTTGTATTTTACCGAAAAAATAGAGTTATGTTTTAATATAATACTGAAAACAAAATCACTCATAGCAAAAGGAGCTAATGTTTTGATATATTATGAAGATTAAGTTTTGTCACCGACAATCATAAAAAAATATTAACTGACTAAACACTTTATAATATGACTCGGTTGCATATACATCCCCTTATATTTTTAATCCATATACTTAGCTTCCTATACAATGAAAATTCTACATAAATATTAGTTTGAATAAAATTTTCATTTTACAAGGGTGTTGAAGTGTTAAATTTTTAAAAACATGGAGTATACATGTAACTAGAGATATCAAAATATATAACAACTATAAGATAAACTAAAGTAACGAATATGAAGTTCCTATACATTTAATTTTATAAAATTTAAGAAAGAGAATAAACACTTTCCTGGAAACGTATATCTTTTAGACTCCTACATAGGAATTAGGAAGTAACCATAATTTGTTTTATATATATATATATACACACACACACACACACACATACACACCATTTACAAATAATAACATATTTTTTCTTGAACATATAGCTACTTATTTTTTTTAAATTACTAGTCTTAGGGTACGCGCTTTGCGTGTGTACCTCTATCAATGAATATAAAATTTAAAAATTATATAAATATTATTCCTATATCAATGAATATAAAATTAAAAAATTATATAAATATTACTAAATAATGTATTTGAGTTATAAAATAGAATTTAAAAAATATAAGTTCTTGAAAATGACGAATATTGATCCTATTTGGTCAACAAAAATAATTTTGATAGCTTAGTGATCTATTATTTATCCTTCTTTTGTTTTAACTTCGGAAGAAAATAATTGTTTAGGTAATATGTATTCTAGACAGGGCAACTAAAGAAAATAAAAAAAATTATAATAAATTACGTAGCTAAAAGGAAAATATTCATTGCTGGGTAGAATTTAGCTATGGGTTAGTGATAGAAATATCCTATTAGCTATGAGACGAATTTGAAAGCTAATTCCTATTTTTCTTAAAGTCAAATTCTGTAATAAATATTTTTTAACCAAAAAAAGTCCTTTTCATCTAGTTGACGGAAAAAGCATTAGAGTAAATTAAGGTATTGCCTTGGAAACAAAGTGTTTTAATTTAGTATTTTCTGAAATGTATTCTAGGTAAAAATTTTAATGATTTTATAGTCCTAAATATAAGGACTTCTTACTTAATTCAAATAATAAATCTGATTTAATTCAAACACCTAAATATTAGATAGGAGAATAATCAAATAACTATTTTGTCTATTCTGAACTCTATTTTAAAAGGATAAAAAAAGCGAACGATATTTCGCTAAGGGTTTTCGTGCTTTTAATATACTATAGATAGATTAAAAGGGTAAAAAAGGCGAACGATATTTCGCTAACGGCCTTCGTGCTTTTAATATAGTATAGATAGATATAAATATAGATATAGATATAAATAATATTTGATATTCTTGAATTTTTCTTTTTCTTAGCTTGTCTTTTTATTCTTCCACTTCAAAATATATTAACTTTACCTGACTTAGATGAATATTCGTGTGTCTATGATTCCTATTATACAGGGGATTGTTCATCTTAGAAATACATACGGATAAGGCTATTATATTTATACCAGATTTTTGTTATATATGAGATATAAGTATTTTATTTTATTCCTAAGGGCTACTTTAGTCTTTTCGTAAATTTTGCTAACAGCTAACACACGTAAAGTAACTTTGACGGGTGGTGCGATATAGGGACTCTCACTGCCAGCGACTAATCCCTCCCTCTGCTCATCCTCTTTCTTTTCTCTGCTTCATTTTCAGATTTCTTTCTATCTCACAACGATTAATCTGCTTCCGTTTACCTCTGCCCATCCTCTTTCTGTCTCTGCTTCATCTTCAGATTTATTTTTATCTCAACTTCACCGATTTTGATGTCACTTTCGACATCATCGGTTAATCGAAGGTCTTTGAGTAGGAAACTTGGTTCACTGACTTTCCTCCTAAGGTTTTATCACCAATATATTATCAATCGTTTTCGGAATAGCCGAGGAAATAGTTGTGGAGATTTTAAGATAATATTTGATACTAGAAATAACCTGTGTTTCGGTTTCTACAACCTTAGCAAAGTTCAACAACTCAATATTGTCCTCTTGCAATATCTGCTTGTAAGTCTTGAACTTTTTTATTTGTTTTCACATCCTTGATAAGAGTTCTTTCCCCAACTTTTCTACCAAGAATGTTTGATGTGGTTGAAACAAATGTTGTTATTATGAAAAGGGTGATGAGAAGGGAAATAAGTTTTGTGGATTTCGTCGCATTTTGATGATTGAAATTTTATGAATGTTTGGGAGAAGAAGGGGAATAATATTCGTACTAAGTCAAAGAAAGAAATGAAACAAGAAATAAACACAATAAGTGTAAAGAATCACCAATTGTTTGCTAGATCACAATTTTTTCTCTTTGCTAGCTTTGGTTTAAGTTAGCCAGCCTGCTATGTCTTTGCCAACTTTGCTTTTAGTTAGCCAGCCTGCTATTGCTTCCTCTTTGTCAGTCTTTATTGAGAATATGTCAATAAATTTTGTTGTTGTTCTGTTGGTTCTTGCATAAAGTACTGAAAGGTCTTTCTTTGGGTTTGTAAATGTATTATGATCAAAATTTTGATTACATCTTCTACTGATTAAGTTACTACACTTCTAACAAAACTCATGTGGTCGCTAAAATTACAAAAATGTGTGGGATTGATTTCCAAAGAAAAACCTTATTTGATTTTTTTAACTTTGGGTATCGAGGCATCGGAAGGTAAAACTTTGGATATCTAGGCATCGAAAGGTAAGCACCACAGTATAATAACATTCTTCTCAAATAGCTACGGGTGTCTTTGTTTCTGCCCAAGTGAGTAATTTATCGATCCCCACAAGGTGTTTATTTTTTCTCCTTCTGCTGATATCAATTTTGCTCGTGAGCTTTGTCTAGTGTCCATCGATATTAAAGTTTGTCACTCTCATATATGAGTTGGTACAAGAGTTCTACTATTTTTAAATATTATAAAATTCATCGTCAGTAAACAAACAACACTGTAACCATACTAAGAGATAGTTGCGTTCCAAATTTTTTCTTGCTTTTAACTTTTTAATTGAAGAAAGGAAAACCCAACTGATCAAGTGTGAAACTTGTGCAGGATTTTCAGATATAATTAACTTCCAAAGCATTTATTCATTTGTTTATGTCTTCATTTTGATCTGCTGTAGTTGAGGTTTGTTGCAGCATGATGGATTTACTGTCCAGTATGTGATATTTAAATTAAGAAGGAACTTTAAGAGTGACATTGGAAGTGTGATTGTGAAATTCTCATGTTATCTTATTTAAAAAGACAACATCTTTAAGGGAGTCTCGCAGTGATAGTAGAATATGAAAAGTAACTTTTCAATACATGTCCATCAATTTCTTATCACAAAGTCCTTGAATGATCAGATTCCTATAATAAAATACTTCAATAGATAGACTCTTTTATTTTTAGTTTTTTATACTGTTAATTTACAAAGGAACATATATGCTATAAAAGGTCAAAATCTTTTCTGAAAAATTAAAATTTCAACATTTATTAACTGTTAATATTCTCTATAACAGAAAATACATATATATTTATGTATAGGTATTTACACCTCTGTTTAATCTAGCTCATTTTTGTTCTGTTATTACTGTGCCTTTTTTTAAACCTTCAGTTTCATTTATTTGGATAGTAATTACTTTCGGCGAATTTTGAGAATATTTTTCTTTATAAGGTTATTGTAACGACCCGGCCAGTCGTTTTAAAAGTTGTAGTCCCGTTTCCCTATTTACTGCTCATTCTGTACTTTATAACTGATATATGACTTGCCAGAGTAATTGGTTTAGGTCCGGTGAGGTTTTGGAACGAATTGGAACACTTAGTTTCAAGTTTTAAAGCTTATGTTCAAATAGTGACCGAATATCGACTTATGTGCAAACGATCCCGGAATAGAATTTTGATGATTCCAACAGCTCTGTATGGTGATTTTGGACTTAGGAACGTGTTCAAAATTTTATTTGGAATTCCGTAGTTAAATTAGACTTGAAATGGCTAAAATAGTAATTTAAGTTTGGAAGTTTGACCGGGGAGTTGACTTTTTGATATCGGGGTCGGAATCCAGTTCCGAAAATTTTTATATTTTCGTTATGCCATTTATGACTTGTGTGCAAAATTTTAGGTCAATCGGACTTGATTTGATAGGTTCCGGCATCGAATGTAAAAGTTAGAAATTCTTAAGTTTCATTAAGTTAGAATTGGGGTGTGAATTGTGATTTATTGTTGTTGGATGTGATTTGAAGACTCGACTAAGTTCGTATGATGTATTAGGACTTGTTGGTATATTTGGTTGAGGTCCTGAGGGGTTCGGACGTGTTTCGGATGGTATTCAGATTATTTTCCTTCATTTTGGCACTGTTGGTAGCTGTTGTTTGCTGGTGTTTCAAACCTTCTTCGCGATCGCGAAGATTGGGATGCGATCGGAAAGATTGGGACGCGATCGCGTAGGCTTAGTTGAGGCAGTGTTGATTTTGTTTTTCGCGATCGCGTGAAGTCAACGATCGCGTAGGTTGGGCCAGTCTGTGTATCGTGATCGCGTGGCATTGTTTGCGATCATGTAGGGGAAACTTGAGAGCAAGTTGGGCCACGTATTTACTCTATGCGATCGCGTGAAGAGGGATGTGATCGCGTAGAGCTGGAATCATGTGCATCGCGATGACGTGGCATTGTTTGCGATCACGTAGGGTTAAACCTGGGAAGTGGAAAACTGTGCTTCGCGATCGCGTGTGATTGTTCATGATCGCGTAGAGCAAATGTCTAGGCAGAGAGTTTAAGTTCTGAAAATGGAACTTCGTCCCATTTTTTATTTTTGACGGATTGGAGCTCGGGAAGAGGCGATTTTTAGGAGATTTTCAGAAAAAATATCGGGGTATGTATTCTTAACTCAATTTAGGTTAGATTACCCGAATCCATCACTGTTTTTAACATTTAATTGGTGATTTAAGTTGAAAAAAATTTGAAAACCCTTTATTGGATAAATTTGAGTATTTGAGGGTCGAATTGTTATCGGAATTTAATCATTTTGTTATGGTTAGACTCGTGGTTGAATGTGCGTTCATATTTCGTGACTTTCGTCGGATTCAGAGACGTGCGATATTTGAGTTAATTTCAGATTTTTATTGAAAAATATAGTATTTTTTTATGGAATTGATTCTATAATTTTTGTTGACTATATCGAATTAATTATGACCAGATTCGAGTCGATCATAGTCGGAAAATCGAGGAAAGGGCATACTACTTGATTCAATTGGAGCAAGTCGAGGTAAGTGACTTGTCTAACCTTGTGTGGGAGAAATTTCCCCTACGATTGGCATTGATGTGATAATTGTAATGTATTGAAAGTCGTGTATACGAGGTGACGAGTGTGTACACGGGCTAAATGTGGAAGATTATGTTTTTAAATTGTGTAGATCACTGTTGCATATTAATTAAATTATTTTATTTTGTTATATTCTTCATCATTGATCTTATATTTATATTTTAAATTTGCTTGACCTTTTCCTGCTAATTGTTTTACCTGTTTAGTTGAAACTTGGTTTCTTTTATTCTGTGCATTATTTGAAGGCTGAATTTCTTAAATTAAAATATTATTAATATGATGTATTTGATATTCTAAATTTGGTACGGAGGCAACATATTAAAAATTTTGAAATATTATTTTTGTTGAGTTATTTATTCTCGAATATTTTTGTGAGATTTTTGTACTCATTGTGATTGAGCCGTGAGCTCCATGTTGTGGAAAATATTGTTGATATTGTTTATTTTGGCAAATTGAAATGTTTGAGCACTTGAGGTGTAGATTGTGATATTTTGTGATATTGATACGCATGCGGTGGTATAAAGTCTGGGTGTTGAAATACATGCGGTGAGATAAGGGTGGGTTGATACACGTGGCTAGTAGGGGAACTATTAGAAGTCATGCGGTGTGATAAGGGTGTCTAAAACGCGGGCTGCTATTTCGGAAAAAAATATTTTTCTTTAACATTAAATGTGAAGGCTCTCGCGGTGATATAAGGAAATGAGATATTGTGAATTTATTTATGATTTGGGACTACGAGACGGTACCTAGGGAGTGCCCTTATTGATATTGATCTATAGCCGCAGTTGCCTTTGATTATTGTTGTGATTTTCTTAAAGTTGAAAAGAATTCTATTTTGTTTCCACGAGGTAATATTTGCCATTATTTTGCGTAGTTAATTGGTGACATACTACTTACTCGATTCATTTCCATTGTCATTTCATTTTTATTATATTGTTAAACATTTCACCTTGTCTTTTATTATTTCAGTAGGGCCTGACCTGACCTCGTCACTACTCTACTGAGGTTAGGCTTGACACTTACTGGGTACCGCTGTGGTGTACTCATACTACGCTTCTGCACATATTTTTTGTGCAGATCCAGGTACATCCTACCAGTCCAGACATCAGTGAGTTACCTGTGTACGGAGACTTCGAGGTATATCTGCCAGCGTCCGCAGACTTCGGAGTCCCCTTCTATCATTATTGTGTTGTTTCCTTATTTTCCTTAGACCCTGAAATATAGATACATTTAGGATAAATTATTAGAAACTTGTGACTTATTTTTACCGGGTTTTGAGAGTTGTAATTATGTGAATTTGAAGATTTTTTTTAATTTCAGATTTCTATTGTTATTCCGCATTGATAAGCTTACCCAGTCTTAGAGATTAGGTGCCATCACGATATCCTACGGAGGGAATTTGGGGTCGTGACAAGTTGGTATCAGAGCTTTAGGTTCATAGGTGTTATGAGTCACAAGCAGGTTTAGTAGAGTCTCGCGGATCAGTACGGAGACGTTTATACTTTTCTTCGGGAGGCTATGGAACTGTTAGGAAAATATTCGCTTCTTTGATTCCTTATCGTGCGCACTGTTGAATTCAAAGTTCTAAACCATTGTCTTTCTATTCTCTCACAGATGGTGGACATGCATAACTGGATCCGATGATCAGACTCCCACACCCCCTGTTAGAGCCGCAAGAGGCTAGGGTCGGGGTAGAGGTTGAGCCAGAGGCCGAGAAAGACCACGTGGTGCAGCCAGAGCACCTGTACGAGCTGCTGCAGCAGATCCACTAGTAGCTCCAGTTGGAGAGCAGGCGCCTGAGACGCCTGTTACTACTCCTGCACTTCAGGAGACCCTTGGCCAATTTTTGAGCATGTTTGGCACTCTAGCTCAGGCATGGTTGATTCTACTTGCTCCTGCCACATCTCAGGCCGGGGGAGGAGCACAGACTCCCGCCGCCCGTACTCCCGAGCCACGGGCCCAAGTTGACCATGCCCCAGAGGTTATACCAGTGCAGCCAGTTATCCTAGTTCGGCCTAAGGTTAGGACAACAGTTTCAGAGGGGGAGCATCTCAGGCTCGAGAGGTACAAGAAGTACCACCCTCTCACATTCAGTGGTTTAGCTTCAGAGGATGCTCAGGGTTTTCTTGAGGAATGTCACCGTATCCTCCGTACCATGGGTATTGTGGATTCCAGTGGGGTTTCTTTCACGACATTCCAGCTTAGAGGAGCGGCCTACCAGTGGTGGCGGGCATATGAGTTGGATAGTCCGGCTGAGGCAGCTTCACTTACTTGGACTCAATTTTCTGATATGTTCTTGAGGGAATATGTTCCTCAGAGTCTTAGAGATGCATGGCACGCAGAGTTTGAGCAGTTGTGCCAGGGTTCTATGACCGTGTCGAAATATGCGGTCTGATTCAGTAATTTGGATAGGCATGCACCAGCCTTAGTTGCTACTGTTCGAGAGCTGGTTCGTAGATTTATTGAGGGTCTCCACCCTAGTATCAGATTCAATATAGCCCGAGAGCTAGAGATGGACATCACATACCAACATGTGGTGTCAATTGCTAGGAGATTAGAGGGTATGCGGACCCGGGAGAGGGAAGAGAGGGAAGCTAAGAGACCCCAAGATTCTGGCACATATAATAATTCGTGTGCCCCAGCTGCAGCCCGTCATGGTAGAGGCTATGTGAGTCGTCCTATTCATTCAGCACTTCCAGCTTCCAGTGGTATTCCGGCTACTCCCAGACCTCAGGTTCTATATTATGCACCGAAGTGTCTACTGTACCTCCTGTACGGGGTGCCTTCAGTGGGCAGTCTAGTCGATAAGGCCCGAGCCAGTCCCAGCAGCCACGTCCTCCGAGGGCTTGTTTTGAGTGTGGTGACACTCATCATATCATGAGAGATTGCCCCAGATTTAGGAGGGGTGCACCTCCACAGATTTCTCAGGCCCCACCCATTCCACAGGGCCCTCAGGCTTCTCATGCCATGATTACTGCACCAGTTGCCACTCCACCTGCACAGCCAGCCAGAGGTGGAGGTAGAACAGGTAGAGGTTGCCCTAGAGGGGGAGGCCAGACCAGATATTATGCCCTTCCTGCTAGGACGGAGGCAATTGCATCCGATTCTGTTATCATAGGTATTATTCCGGTCTGTCATAGAGATGCATCAGTCTTATTTGATCCAGGATCCACTTATTCTTATGTGTCATCTTATTTTGCCCCGTATTTGGGCGTATCACTTGATTCCTTGAGTTCTTCTGTTTACGTATGCACACCCGTGGGTGAATCTATTATTGTGGACCGCGTGTATCGGTTGTGTTTAATTGTTATCGGTGGTTTTGAGACCAGAGCTGATTTATTATTGCTCATTGTATTTCGATATTATTTTGGACATGGACTGGTTGTCACCTTATCACGCTATTCTTGATTGTTATGCCAAGACGGTGACGTTGGCTATGCCAGGTCTACCGTGGCTAGAGTGGAGAGGTATCTCGGATTATGTTCCTAACAGGGTTGTTTCATTTCTTAAGGCTCAACGGATGGTTGAGAAGGGGTGTGATGCGTATCTGGCCTATGTGAGAGATGTTAGTGTTGATACTCCTACCGTGGAGTCAGTTCCTATAGTAAGGAATTTTCCTGATATATTTCTAGCGGATCTTTCGGGTATGCCACCTGACAGGGATATTGACTTTGTCATTGATTTGTTACCGGGCACTCAGCCCATTTCTATTCCACCACATCGTATGGCCCCAGCAAAATTGAAAGAGTTAAAAGAAAAGTTACAGGAGTTGCTTGATAAGGGCTCATTCGGCCAGTGTATCGCCTTGGGGTGCTCCTGTCTTATTTGTGAAGAAGAAGGATGGTTCTATGCGGATGTGTATTGATTACCGCCAGCTGAACAAAGTTACAGTGAAGAACAAGTATCCATTGCCATGTATTGATGACCTATTTGATCAGCTTTAGGGTGCCAGAGTGTTCTCTAAGATCGACTTGGGTTCAGGTTATCCTCAGTTGAAGATTCGGGAGCCAGATATCCTTAAGACTGCTTTTAGGACTCGGTATGGTCATTATGAGTTTCTTGTAATGTCATTATGCATTTGATGAATTGTGTATTTCAGCCCTATCTCGACTCCTTCGTCATTGTATTTATTGACGACATTCTGGTGTATTCTCGGAGTCAGGAGGATCATGAGCAGAATTTTCAAACTTGTGAATTCTGGCTTAATTCAGTGGTATTATTGGGTCATATAGTTTCGTGCGAGGGGATCAAGGTAGATCCAAAGAAGATTGAAGCAGTGCAGAGTTGGTCCAGACCGTCCTCAGCTACGGAGATCCGAAGTTTCCTTGGTTTGGCAGGTATTATCGCCGATTTGTAGAGGGTTTCTCTTCTGTTGCTGCACCTATGACCAAATTGACCCAGAAGGGTGCTTCGTTCAGGTGGACCGAGGAATGTGAGGAGAGCTTCCAAAAGCTCAAGACAACTTTGACTACAACCCCAATATTGGTATTGTCTACAGGTTCAGGGTCTTATACTGTGTATTGTGATACATATTGGTCTCGGCGCAGTATTGATGCAAGACTGTAGTGTGATTGCCTATGCGTCCAGGCAGTTAAAGGTACATGAGAAGAATTATCCGGTCCACGACCTTGAGTTAGCAGTTATTGTTCATGCCTTGAAGATTTGGTGGCATTATTTGTACGGTGTCCATTATGAGGTTTACACCGATCACCGGAGTTTACAACATCTATTTAAACAGAAGGATCATAATTTGAGGCGGCGGAGATAGTTGGAGTTGCTTAAGGATTACGATATCACCATTCTCTATCATCCCGGGAAGGCCAATATAGTGGCCGATGCCTTGAGTCATAAGGCGGAGAGTTTGGGCAGCTTAGCATATTTACTAGTAGTAGAAAGGCCTTTAGCCTTGGATGTTCCAGTTTGTTAGATTGTATGTTTCTGAGCCGAGCTGAGTTTTGGCTTGTGTGGTTTCCCAGTCTTCTCTGTATGATCGTATCAGGGAGCGTCAGTATAATGACCCACATCTGCTTGTCCTTAAGGACACAATTCAGCACGGTGATGCCAATGAAGTCACTATTGGAGATGACGATGTATTACGGATGCAGGGCAGGCTATGTGTGCCTAATGTAGATGGTTTGCGTGAGTTGATTCTTTAGGAGGCTCACAGTTTGCGGTACTTCATTCATCCGGGTGTTGCAAAGATGTATCAGGACTTGAGACAATACTATTGGTGAAGGCGGATGAAAAAAGACATAGTGTAGTATGTAGCTCGGTGTCTATGTAGCTCGGTGTCTAAATTGTCAACATGTAAAATATGAGCATCAACGACCCGGTGGATTGCTTCAGAAGTTAGAGATTTCAGAATGGAAATAAGAGCGGATCACTATGGATTTTGTTGTTGGGCTCCCACAGACTCAGAGGAAGTTCGATGCAGTTTGGGTAATTGTGGATAGATTGACCAAGTCACCTCATTTCATTCCTGTAGTTACTACTTACTCTTCGGAGCAACTGGCTCAGGTTTATATTTACGAGATTGTCAGGCTTCATGGCGTACCGGTATCTATCATCTTCGACCGGGGTATGCAATTTACATCACGGTTCTGGAGGGCCGTATAACGTGAGTTGGGTACTCGAGTAGAGTTGAGTACAATATTTCACCCACAGACGGACGGGCAGTCCAAACGCACTATTTAGATACTTAAGGATATCCTTCGTGCGTGTGTGATAGATTTTGGGGGTGCTTGGGATCAGTTCTTACCACTTGCTGAGTTTTCTTATAATAACAATTATCAATCGAGCATTCAGATGGCGCCGTATGAGGCCTTGTATGGTAGGCAGTGCCGGTCTCCAATGGGTTGGTTCGAGTGGGGCGAAGCTAGACTATTGGGTACAGACTTGCTTCAGGACGCCTTGAAAAAGGTTAAATTGATTCAGGATCGATTTCGTACAACCCAATCTAGACAAGCGAGTTATGCGGATCAGAAGGTTCGTGATGTTGCATTCATGGTTGGTGAGCGGGTCTTGCTCTGGGTTTCGCCTATGAAGGGTGTTATGAGGTTCGTGAAGAAGGACAAGTTGAGCCCCAGGTACATTAGGCCTTTTGAGACTCTTGAAAGAGTTGGAGAGGTGGCTTATAGACTTGCACTACCACCTAGTCTCTCTGCAGTTCATCCGGTATTCCATGTTTTTATGCTCCAGAAGTATCACGGCAATCCGTCTCATATGTTAGACTTCGGTTCAGTTCAGTTGGACAAAGATCTATCTTATGTTGAGGAACCAATGTTGTTTTGGACATGCAGGTTCGAAAGCTAAGGTCAAAGAACATTGCTTCCGTGAAGGTTTAATGGAGGGGTCATCCGGTCGAGGAGGCGACTTGGGAGACTGAGTAGGAGATGCGCAACCGTTATCCTCATCTTTTCACCACTTCAGGTATATCTCTATGCCCGTTCGAGGACGAACGATTGTTTTAAAAGGGGGAGGATGTAATGACCCGGCCAATAATTTTAAAAGTTGTAGCCCCGTTTTCCAATTTACTGCTCATTCTGTACTTTATAACTGATATATGACTTGCCAGAGTAATTGGTTTAGGTCCGGTTTTTGGAACGAATTGGAACACTTAGTTCCAAGTTTTAAAGCTTAATTTCAAATAGTGACCGGATGTCGACTTATGTGCAAACAACCTCGAAATAGAATTTTGATGATTCCAACAGCTCCGTATGGTGATTTTGGACTTAGGTGCGTGTTTGGAATTTTATTTTGAAGTTTATAGTTAAATTAGGCTTAAAATGGCTAAAATAATAATTTAAGTTTGAAAGTTTGACCGGGGAGTTAACTTTTTGATATTGGGGTCGGAATCCAGTTTCGAAAATTTTTATAGTTTTGTTATGCCATTTATGACTTGTGTGCAAAATTTGAGGTCAATCGGACTTGATTTGATAGGTTCCGGCATCGAATGTATAAGTTAGAAATTCTTAAGTTTCATTAAGCTTGAATTGGGGTGTGAATTGTGATTTTAGTATTGTTGGATGTGATTAGAAGACTCAACTAAGTTCATATGATGTATTAGGACTTGTTGGTATATTTGGTTGAGGTCTCGAGGGGCTCGGGCGTATTTCGGATGGTATTCAGATTATTTTCCTTCATTTTGGCACTACTGGTAGCTACTGTTTGGTGGTGTTTCAAACCTTCTTCGCGACCGCGAAGATTGGGATGCGATCGCGTAGGCTTAATTGAGGCAGTGTTGGTTTTGTTATTCGTGATCGCGTGAGGTCAACCGCGATCGCATAGGTTATGCTAATCTGTGCATCGCGATCGCGTGGCATTGTTTGCGATCGCGTAGGGGAAACTTGAGAGCAAGTTGGGCCACGTGTTTGCTCTATGCGATCGCGTGAAGAGGGATGCGATTGCGTAGAGTTGGAATCTTGTGCATCGCGATGGCGTGACATTGTTTGCGATCGCGTAGGGTTAAACCTGGGCAGTGGAAGACTGTGCTTCGCGATCGCGTAGAACAAATGTCTGGGTAGAGAGTTTAAGTTCTTCGTCCCATTTTTCATTTTTGACGAATTGGAGCTTGGGACGAGGCGATATTTGGGAGATTTTCAGAGAAAATATCAGGGTAAGTATTCTTAACTAAATTTAGGTATCGGGGTAAGTATTCTTAACTCAATTTAGGTTAGATTACCCGAATCCATCACTGTTTTTAATATTTAATTGGTGATTTAAGTTGAAAAAATTTAAAAACCCTTTATTGGAGATTTGAGGATTTGAGGGTCGAATTGTTATCGGAATTTAGTCATTTTGGTATGGTTAGACTCGTGGTTGAATGGGCGTTCATATTTCGTGACTTTCGTCGGATTCCAAGACGTGCGATATTTGAGTTAATTTCAGATTTTTATTGAAAAATATAGTATTTTCTTATGGAATTGATTCTATAATTTTTGTTGACTGCATCGAATTAATTATGACTAGATTCGAGTCGATCATAGTCGGAAAATCGAGGAAAGGGCATACTACTTGATTCAATTGGAGCAAGTCGAGGTAAGTGACTTGTCTAACCTTGTGTGGGGGAAATTTTCCCTACGATTGGTATTGATGTGATAATTATAATGTGTTGAAAGTCGTGTACACGAGGTGACGAGTGTGTACACGGGCTAAATATGGAAGATTATGTTTTTAAATTGTGTAGATCACTGTCGCATATTAATTAAATTATTTTATTACTTTATATTCTTCATCATTGATCTTATTTTTATACTTTAAATTTGCTTGACCTTTTCCTGCTAATTATTTTACCTGTTTAGTTGAAACTTATTTTTTTTTTATTCTGTGCATTATTTGAAGGTTGAATTTCTTAAATTTAAATATTATTAATATTATATATTTGATATTCTAAATTTGGTACGGAGGCAACATATTAAAAATTTTAAAATATTATATTTGTTGAGTTATTTATTCTCGAATATTTTTGTGAGATTTTTGTACTCATTGTGATTGAGCCGTGAGCTCCATGTTGTGAAAAATATTATTGATATTATTTATTTTGGAAAATTGAAATGTTTGAGCACTTGAGGTGTAGATTGTGATATTTTGTGATATTGATATGCATGCTGTGGTATTTTGTGATATTGATATGCATGCGGTGGTATATGGTCTAGGTGTTGAAATACATGCGGTGAGATAAGGGTGACTTGCTACGCGCGGCTAGTAGGGAAACTACTAGAAGTCATGCGGTTTGATAAGGGTGGCTAAAACGCGGGATGCTATTTCAGGGAAAAAATATTTTTCTTTAAAATTAAATGTGAAGGCTCTCGCAGTGATATAAGGAAATGAGATATTGTGAATTTATTTATGATTTGGGACTACGAGACGGTATCTCGGGAGTGCCCTTGTTGATATTGATTTATAGCCGCAGTTGCCTTTGATTATTGTTGTGATTTTCTTAAAGTTGAAAAGAATTCTATTTTGTTTTCACAAGGTATTATTTACCATTATTTTGCGTAATTAATTGGTGACATACTACTTACTTGATTCATTTCCATTATCATTTCATTTTTATTATATTGTTAAATATTTCACCTTGTCTTTTATTATTCTAGTAGTGCCTTACCTGACCTCGTCACTACTCTACCGAGGTTAGGCTTGGCACTTACTGGGTACCGCTGTGGTGTACTCATACTACACTTCTGCACATCTTTTTTGTGCAGATCCAGGTACATCCTACCAGTCCAGACATCAGTGAGCTACCTGTGTACAAAGACTTCGAGGTATATCAGCCAGCGTCCGCAGACTCCGGAGTCCCCTTCTATCATTATTATGTTGCTTTCTTATTTTCCTTAGACCCTGATATATAGATACATTGAGAATAAATTCTTATAAGCTTGTGACTTATTTCTACCGGATTTTGGGAGTTGTAATTATGTGAATTTGAAGATTTTTTATTTATTTCAGATTTCTATTGTTATTCCGCATTGATAGGCTTACCTAGTCAGACTAGGTGCCATCACGACATCCTACGGAGGAAATTTGGAGTCGTGGCAATTATACGCTGTGGTATCTTTCCAGACAATTTTTATTTATTTGATGCACGCAATTTTTTTTTTTTTTTTTGTGACTTGGTTGATGATAGAGGTGTATTTAGGATTTGAACTTTATGGATTCGAGTTCAGCATTCAACTAGACTACCACATCCCATTTGACTTACTGAGTTGAAAATATATTATTTGTACTTTTGTACTGAATTTTGTAATAAATTTACTAAGTATGAGCTAGATTTGGACGAACCCATAACATTAACGCTATCCTAGCGGATGAATTAGAAAGAAACTTTGTACTCTTTCATTTTTAGTTTGATGACAATTAATCAAGAAAATGTCTTAAGCGCGTGCGATTTATAAAATTATGTTGACTTTATGTTATTCGTGCATACATCTATTTTGCATTTGTTCTTTCATAAGATCTCTTTTTGAAGAGCGACCGATATCTCAGGTTGCAAGATATAAACTGTACTTTGCATGATGTTGCGCTTACTATTTTGTTGGTGGTGGAACCTGAGACTGAAAGGTATAAAAATATATTTGCAGGATGATATTCTTTGTGTTTTGTTATTGGTTTGATTTTGAACTGTTTGCTTTAATTATTGCTTCTTTTTCTGATGTAGAATTTTTAGTTGAACTTGATGAGTTTTGTATTATAATCAAATTTGACATTTTCTTTGTGTTATTATTGAAGTCGATCATCTTACTGATTGTGGTTACACAGGTAGCATATACTGTGATGCATGACTCTTTCGACACAGTCAATTTTCTTCTCCATCATATTGTTGTTACTTTTTCAAGTGTTTTGTATAAATTATTATATTGGAAATTCTTCTTTCAAAATTTCCTCACACTTGTATTCTTGCAGGTTGAGCTCAACTAGCTCATCAACTGCATCTCTCATCTCTTGTTCAGACCTAAGAATACTTTCCATATAATTGAAGTGCAAGGACTACTTCAGTGAAAAAAAGAAACAACATCCATCAAATGGATGATCAAGTGAAATATTACTTTGTACATATATTCTTTATAATTAACTCAATTTATTTGTGACTACAATAATAAATAAAGACAACTTTAGAATTGTTGGCCCATGCGAAGCATGGCCAAGATTGTCTAGTATGTAACTATAGGTGTTTAGGATAATTTACTTTTAGATATTTAAATAATTTCTTACTCATAGAAAAATATTTCGCTTAAAATATTTAAGTGGATTATTTTCTCCCATTTCTTGATCTACTTTCCATTTTATATTTTTCAATTGTTCATAGCACATAATATTGTTCCATTGTCCCCTCCCTTCGCTGAAGTAATGTCATTGAATTTGAAATTTTATTTTGTTTGATACTAAATGAGGCAATATGCAAAGGACTTAATAAAGCATAAAATGGGATCGTCTGGTTATAGAATTAATTATCCAGGATTATAATTACAGATTATAATATGATAATTAAATAGTAATAAATTATTTAATTAATATATTTTTATTAATAGATGTTTGATTTATTGATTAAAAAAATGAGATATACGAGTATAATATAAAACAAATATTTGGTGTATACTAGATAAGTTGAGATAAATTTTTATTTTCAATTTTAATCTTGGATTTTTTTTAAGGATATGGGTGAAAGAGCCTTGGAGAAGGATATTTTTGTCATGGTAGTATTTCATCCCGATATTAGAATTATTATCCTGCGCTTAATGTGGGATAGAATAATATCACAGTTGTAGTATAGATTAATCTCAAAATTGCTAATTTCAAATTCAAATATTTAATTAAAAGTGGAATAAAATAATCTCACTTTCAATTCGAGATTATTGTCCCTTATCCCACCAATCATTATGCAAGCGCACTGCAGTGCTTTGTCATTATTACCAAATAAGCGATTAGGAAGGTGCTTGGATGGTTGTTCGAAAACGTTTTTTACGAAGCTTTCTAAAGCAGCTAAAACGATTTTTCTTTTTGGAAAAATCTATTTTGAAAGTTGACAGAATTACCATATAATACACGAATCATGTCAAGAGATGGCAATGGGGCGGGGCGGGGTGGTTATGGGCTGGGTTTAGATTCAATCCCCAAAACTTCAACCTTCCCCGCCCCGTCCTGCATAGCAATTTTTTTTGTTTTCAACCTGCCCCAACCCGCCCCGCGTGAACCCGCCCCACCTAACAAAAATCTTTCATTTTCTTCTATAAGCTCTGTTTCGTTTATTCTGTGCAACTTTAATTTACTGAAGTTTGCTAATTTAAGTCAATTACCAAATATTCTCATTTATTATTGCTCGTTGAACTGATATCTTAGCTATGCTAATTAAATATTATATTATGGTTTAATCTTAATAAAAATTCATACTTCCAGATTTGGCTACTGGATTGACTATATTGTTTTTTCTTATTGTTCTTTTAGTTACAGCAACAACTATATTTCAAAACTAAAAAGGAAAAAAAATATGAATAAAAAAAAAAGAGGAAAAGAAAATTCAGATTTTTCCAGCTAATACAATAACCATGGCCTTAAAATATTAAACATCCAAAATCTTATTTTAAAGAAAAGTATAAGAAGAAATGCTTCAACCGTCTATATACTCAGTGGCAAATTTACTGGAAATTGAAGAACCTACCTCACATGATTTTTAACCCACAACCGCCCCACAACCGCTTTTAGTTTTAAAAGAATGTTCAAACCTGCCCCGCCCCGCATTCATCTGCACCCACCCCGCCCCGCATGATCTCAAATCTGTATCGCCCCGTACCCGCACCGTCCCATTGCCATTCCGAGACTGTAATGTAATTTACTTATATATTTAGTATCATTTTACTACCTAATGAATCCCCTTGATATTGGAGCGTGGTTCAAAGAAAAAGTGCAAAATTGGTGTGAGGATTTTATACATGGTAGATTTTATTGTCTTTGTGTATCATAATATCTTTTATTAGTACTATTTTTCCATTGAACAAAACCCTTGATAATAGAGCATGCATTAGTATCCATAGAGAAAAGGCAGAAATTAGGCGTGGGAATTAAATGCTAGATTTTTTGAGTAATAGTTGATATTTTCTTTTGAAGACTTTGAGTGAGAGACGTTAATTCAAAGCAATATGCCTTCAATAACTAATTAGTAATACGAAAAAGGCATAACTACAACAACTAATTTAATTAGGCGCTTTGTTTACAGCAATAAAAAGTATTTATAATATTTATACAACATAAATTGATGTAATTAGAACTCTTTAAAGTTTAATGCACACTAATAGGAAAGAATATTGATGTATAATTTGGACATGAATTCATATTTCAGCGGAAATTGAATCGACGCAACTTATTAGTCTCAGTTCTTCCACTATTAAACAGTAGTATTTCATTAGCGGTGACGTAACATAGTTATGAATATAATATATTCCATTTCAAAATATTACTCTCAGTTTCAATTTATGTAAAATTATTTACCTTTATGTAATAATTTATAGCCGCACAAAATATATGTGCCTCATTTTACATCATAAATTCAAAAATCTTTTCATTTTTCTTAAACTCTGTGCTCAGTCAAATATGTTCACATAACTTAAAATGAAGGGAGTACTATCTTTATGTCTCTATATCTCTTTTCAGAGGCGGATTCAGTTCTTTAAAAGTGAGTTCATCCAAATTCATGATTTATTTTTATTCAATGATTTATAGTCTCTGATCACGCCTAACTCTAGTCCTAAAAGGGATAAGTAGTTGGTGCAAATATAATCCGGTCTAAAAGTCCGGAGTCGAATCCTACAAAAAACTAAGGTTAAGCTACAACTGTTTATTATCACTAAGAAGACAAGCTCAAACAATTCCTAGGTTATAAATATTAAGATTCTTATGTCTAACTAATTAACTAACAAATTAAAGTAGTAGATTAATAACTAAAGATACTAAGGATTAGAGACAAGACTAAGGAGGTCTGGAGTTATGATTTTTTTAATTGTCGGAATCCTTCCCGCCATGTCTCCTATAAATTTATCTAAGTATTCTCCACCGATCGTGAATACTTCGGGTGT
Organism: Nicotiana tabacum; assembly: GCF_000715075.1. Lineage (NCBI taxonomy): Eukaryota > Viridiplantae > Streptophyta > Magnoliopsida > Solanales > Solanaceae > Nicotiana > Nicotiana tabacum. The sequence continues at coordinate 33,795,452 of NC_134093.1, forward strand.
CGTAGTTCTCTTTCGAGTAACTACCACAATTTACTAGACATATTCTCTCGAACTACGCTAGCTAGCACTAATTCACCGCTCACTACGATCGCACGAAGGTTTCGTTATCTCTAATCCCGCCTTTAAACCCTTCGTATTGATCTCTCACATACGTTAGGAGTAATGTTGTTCAACAACTACCTAAATGTGTACTCTCTCTCGAGCAGTACACACTAAATAAGCACAGTCAATTGATGGCCATTCAATTAACAACAACAAACATGTAGTTGAACAAGTAGAGAAATCCAACGGCTCAATTATATAAAAACTGTTACACCCTGTACGTCCGAAGGTGACGGATAATAAATATGAGACTTGTTAATCATGATTTAAATGAGTTTAAAGTCATAATATGACTATATATGATGGTTGGACAAAACACATAAAGTTTGGGGAAAATCGGATTAAAGTTGCGGAAAAACCGACTAAGAATTTGCCCTATAACAGAGTTTTTTGAGAAATAAATTTCGTATGATATATGAGGTCTTTTTGGGACATATTATATACCAAATTGAAGATCTTGGAATGTAGTTTCCAACTTTCTTAACCGTTCGTTCATACGATATCCGGATAAAAAGATATAAGCGTTGGAAAATGGGCGAATCAGAGGGTGCCAAGTTAGCACCTTTTGACTTTTCAAAAGTTTGATAAATATATTTTAACTCATCTCTCTCTCTCTTCATTTTACATAGAATCTGACTAGAGACACCATAAAAGAACTGTCCTTGAGCTCTCTAATAACTTCAAATAATACTAACATCCCGGGTACGAAATCGAGAAGCGATAACATCAGAACGATCCCTATGACGTAAGTATCACTATATCACCTCTCTTTTTCTTTGTAGTTTGAGTTCTGGAATGTATTTAATAGTTAATAAAAATTTATAATTTATGTATTTAAGCTTTAAAATATCAAAAAAAGTTGATAAATTCGTTTCCTAATAGTTAGACCTCCCGGGACGGTGATCGGAAGCCGTGAGTTCGAGTTATTTAATTTATAGTGGATTGTTTTGTGTTGCTTTTGGGCTGTCTATTGTGCTGCTGATTTATGGAGTTTGGAAGGATAAAAATGGCGTGGAGAAACGCCACATGTGGTAGGGTAGTAGGTTGATCGCTCGTCGTTGTAGTTGCAGGCTAATTGATAATTTGTTGATTGGGTGTATTATGGTATATTTGGGGTTTTTGTTGTATCGAAGGTCCCAGATTGTAATTAGGTTGGTTTTGAGTTGCTGATTGTATTATGTTTGTATCTCGTCTATAGTAGGCTTGAGGGAGCAGTAAAATCAGGGGAAATGCTGCCCGTTTTATTTTAGAATCGAGTTATCGTTTGAGATACGTAATATACTACCGTCATCTAAATTGTACACGTATTTCTTTGCTATAGGGTTGACGCTCTAGTTATCATAAGCTTGTTGTTGAGTTGCATTGACGACTTGAGGTATGTTAAGGCTATCCTTTTTTTTCTTTTTGGTATGATCCAAATGATACAAATGAAACAAGCAAAATACGCAACGTTTATAAATGACTCTATTCAAAGAAATACTAGATGTGTCTATATTCTTGATTTCCCATGTGAATTATTATTATATCCTCTGTTCATGGGTCTCAGAAAAATACATATTTGATAAAGTTTGTCCGAAAGGCATATTGATTTTATGATATTCGAGAAATCTTATTAACGTATTTCTATTGCATTTCATGCATTTATACATGTACATTGACCCATGACCAGAAGGCGTTATATACGCGTATATTATATGTATATGGGATATGGGAAAAGGTTAAGGCGTTATATACGCACCACCACCTGATCAGCCTGGTATATGTTGATGATTTTGCCCACAGTGGCCGGGATGATATGATGGGATGCCCTCAGAGGCTTGATGATGTTATGTACACCTATACCCATGCATGATACGACATTTACACGCACATGCATGATATTATAAATGTATCAGGATTCACAAAGTTATTTAGACTCATAGGTGAAATTCTTTACCCCATGTTTCATCTATGTCTTTTATGTACTGATTTTCATGCTTTACATACTCAGTACATTATTCGTACTGGCGTCCCTTTTTGCCTGGGGACACTGCGTTTCATGCCCACAGGTGCAGGTAGACATGCTGACAGTCCCCCTTCTTAGGATCCTTGATCAGCGAGAGTTGGTGTGCTCCATTTGATCCGGAGCTACTTTGAGTTTTGGTATGGTGTGTTTACATATATATATGGGTACGACGGGGCCCAGTCTCTTTCTTTATACAGTTGTACAATCTATTAGAGGTCTGTAGACAGTCATGTATAATTATATAGTATGTGGCCTTGTCGGCTCGCCCTACAGTATATATATGTAATGTATATATGTCTTTTGGGAATGTTTTCCTACGTAGGTTGTTCATATGAATTAATAGTTTATTTCCAGACGTTATACATGACCTACACTTATTTAATGTTTATATCTTAGACGAATGCTTATGGGTGTTCGATAGGTAGAACTCGGGCACTCGTCACGGCCTATCGGTTTGGGTCGTGACAAAAGTGGTATCAAAGCAGTTCTGTCCTAGGGTTGTCTACAGACCGTGTCTATTAGAGTCTTGTTTATGGGTGTGTTGTGCACCACACTTATTTAGGATGGTTACTCTTCTTTCTTATCTTAGATCGTGCGATATAAGAATTCATTTTTCTAACGACATGTTATGTTTTCAGCGATGCCCAAAAAGGCTACAGCCGCCCAGAAGGGCAAGTCCGTGGATGATGAAACTACAAGTAGAGCACCACGAGTTACCAGATCTCGGGGAGAATCGCATAGTGAGACTCCATCTCAGACTTCACATACCCTGCTCTTTCCAAAGGAGATCCGAGGGGCACCAGCTCCTCATCCAGATGCACCGGGTCAGGAGATGAGAGATGCTATTCAATTATTGACTCAGTTAGTGGCCGCACAAGCTCAATGTTACGAGGTTGGTATTGTTCATGCAGATAGGTCTATTAGTGCGAGGGTTCGTGATTTCATTAATTTGGACCCTCCGATATTCACTGGAGCAGATCCAAATGAGGACCCTCAGGTATTTATCGATAGGATGCAGAGGACTTTGAGGGTAATGAAGGCCACTGCGACTGAGTCAGTTGAGCTAGCTTCCTATAGACTTCGGGATATTGCAATTAATTGGTACGAGTGTTGGGAGTTGTCCAGAGGTGAGGATGCCCTTCCAGCAGTATGGCAGGATTTTACAGAGGCTTTTCCTCATCATTATTTGCCACCAGAGCTTAGACGGGCCAGAGTTGATAGGTTGTTGACCCTTCGACATGGTAATATGAGTGTTCGGGAGTACAACCTTCAGTTTGATTCTTTGGCGAGGTATGCTCCCACTATTGTAGCTAAGATAGAGGATCGGGTTCACCGGTTCGTGATGGGGTTGGAGCCGCACCTGCTCAATGACTGTATATCGGTCTCACTTCATCCAGGCATTGATATTTCTCGTATTCAGGCATACGCTCAGGGTGTAGAGGAGCGTAAGCAGAAGCAGAAGCAGAGGGCCGATCGTGAGCATGATATGGGCTATAGTAAGAGAGTAAGATCTTCTGGTCCTTCTGGTGAGTTTCGAGGTGGTCAGAGACAGCAGTACCCGAGGTATCCAGCTCAGCCATCATCTAGTGCACCCCCTCAGTTTTCTGATAGGAGATTTGATCGTTCCATATATTCAAGGCCCAGTCAGAGTTCCAGGGCCTCTCGTTCTCAGTATAGGGGTAAGTTAAGTCAGATGAGGCCACCCTTGCCACGATATGCTTAGTGTGGTAAGCATCATGTCGGACAGTGTCTCGTGGGGTTGGGTGTTTGTTATACTTGTGGTTATCCAGGCCACATTATGAGAGATTGTCCGACGAGAGGTGGTGCAGGTATAGTTCAGTCAGCGGGATCTATAGCTGGTTCGTTATCATCAGTACGCCCCCCCTAGGCAAGGATCACAGGCACCAGTCGTTCGTGGTAGAGGCAGAAGTGGAGCATCTAGCTCAAGCAGTCCTTAGAACCGCATTTATGCATTGGCGGGTTGACAGGATCAGGAGTCGTCACTTGATGTTGTTACATGTATATTATCAGTCTCTTCATATGATGTATATGCATTGATTTATCCAGGTTCTACCTTATCGTATGTCACTCCGTTGGTTGCTAGCAAGTTTGGGATAGAACTTGAGTTGATTAAACCTTTTGAGGTGTCTATACCTGTTGGGGATCCAGTGATAGCTAGACGGGTATATAGAGATTGTATAGTAGGAGTTCTTAGTCGTTCTAAAGTAGCGGACCTGATTGAGCTAGATATGGTAGAATTTGATGTTATAATGGGTATGGATTGGTTGGCTTCTTATTATGCTAACGTTGATTGTAGATCAAAGATGGTTCGATTCCAGCTTCCAGGGGAGCCAATTCTAGAGTGGAAAAGTAATACTGCATCGCCGGGAGGTAGGTTTATTTCCTATCTCAAGGCAAGGAAGATGATCAGAAAGGGTTATATTTATCCCTTAGTTAGGGTACAGGATGTGAAAGCAGAGTCACCGACCCTTCAATTTATTCCGGTGGTTAATGAGTTTCCCAATATTTTTCCCGATGAGCTTCCAGGCCTTCCGCCAGAACGGGAGATTGAGTTTGCTATTGACATATTACCAGATACTCAGCAGATATCTATTCCTCCTTATAGAATGGCACCTGTAGAGCTGAGAGAGTTGAAAGAACAACTGAGGGATTTGCTTGAAAAAGGCTTTATCAGACCAGTACATCACCGTGGGGAGCGCCTGTGTTATTTGTGAGAAAGAAAGATGGTTCTTTGCGGATGTGTATTGATTACAGACAGTTGAATAAGGCGACAATCAAGAATAAGTACCCACTACCGAGGATTGATGATTTATTTGATCAGTTGCAGGGTGCCAGGTGTTTCTCAAAGATAGACTTGAGGTCGGGGCACCGTCAGGTAAGGGTTAGAGAAAAGGATATTTCGAAGACATCATTCAGGACCAGATACAGACACTTTGAGTGTCGTGTTATGTCATTCGGTTTGACTAATGCCCCAGCGGTATTCATGGACTTGATGAACCGTGTGTTCAGACCCTTTCTAGATCTGTTCCTGATTGTATTTATAAATGATATTTTGGTTTATTCTCGTTCAGAGGTTGAGCATGCAGATCATTTGCGTACTATGCTCAGAGATCTATAAGAAAGGAAGTTGTATGCAAAATTCTCTAAATGTGAATTCTGGTAGAATTATGTAGCCATCCTTGGTCATATTATTTCGGGTGAGGGTATCCGGGTCGATACACAGAAAATTGAGGCAGTGAAGACTTGGCCTAGACCCACGACACCGACAGAGGTTCGTAGCTTCCTGAGTTTTAGTGGACTGATGCTTGTGAGCGGAGTTTCCAGGCATTGAAGGACAGATTGACTTCAGCACCGGTTCTGACACTTCCAGAAGGGACCGATAGTTATGCTATCTATTGTGACACTTCGGGCATTGGATTGGGTTGTGTATTGATACAACATAGTAAGTTTATCGCTTATGCTTCTAGACAACTAGGAAACCACGAGAAGAATTACCCCACCCACGATTTAGAGTTAGCCGCGGTGATTCATGCACTAAAGATGTGGAGGAACTATTTGTATGGCATTCATGTAGATATCTATACGGACCATAAGAGCCTTTAGTATATATTCAAGCAAAAGGAATTGAATTTACATCAGATGCGATGGTTGGAGCTACTGAAAGACTATGATATTAATATTTTATACCATCCAGGAAAGGCAAATGTAGTAACCGACGCCCTCAGCTGTAGATCTATGGGTAGCTTATCATATTTACAGCCAGAGAAGAGTGAGATAACTTATGAGATTCATCAGTTAGCTAATCTTGGAGTTCGATTATTAGATTTAGGTGGTATCGGAGTTACTATTCAGGACACGACAATATCCTCTCTAGTAACTGAAGTGAATGAATGCTAGTATGAAGATCCTGTGCTAGATCACTACAGATATACAACCCCTCAAAAGGAGAAGACACCATTGGAGATTACAGGAGATGGAGTCCTCAGATATCGAGGCCGATTATGTGTTCCTAATGTAGCAGGGTTTGCGCTAGCAGGTTATGGGAGATGCTCACTATTCTCGTTATTCCATTCATCCAGGAGCAACGAAGATGTATCATGATATCAGGGTAATATACTGGTGGGACGGAATGAAGAAGGATATAGCAGAGTTTGTTGCTCAAAGCCCAAATTGTCAGCAAGTTAAGATTGAGCATCAGAAACCCGGTGAATTATTGCAGACTATAGAGATTCCGACTTGGAAATGGGAAGTGATTAGCATGGATTTCATCATAGGCTTACCTCGTACCCAGCGTAAGTTCGATTCTATATGGGTTATTATTGATAGACTTACAAAATCAGTCCATTTTCTGCCTATCAGGACTACGTATTCAGCAGAGGATTATGCAAGGATTTACATTAAGGAGATAGTATGACTTAATGGTGTCCCTATATCTATTATCTCAGATAGAGGTGCTCAATTTACAGCTAATTTCTGGAGGTCCTTCCAAAAAGGATTGGGGACTCAAATAAGTCTTAGTACAACATTTCATCCCCAAGTAGATGGTCATGCCGAGCGTACTATTTAGACACTGGAGGATATGCTACGGGCTTGTGTGATGGACTTCAGGGGTAACTGGGATGATCAACTTCCACTTATTGAGTTCGCATATAATAATAATTATCATTCCAGCATTCAGATGGCTCCATACGAAGCTCTTTACAGACGAAAGTGTAGGTCACCTATCGGATGGTTCGAGGTTGGGGAAACTAAGTTAGTAGGACCAGAGTTGGTACAACAAGTAGTTGAGAAGATTAAGCTTATACGGGAAAGGCTATTAGCAACTCAGAGTCATCAGAAGTCATATGCAGATAATCGACGACGAGACTTAGAGTTTCAGGTAGATGACTGGGTATTCCTAAAGGTATCACCGATGAAAGGTGTTATGAGCTTCGGTAAGAAAGGAAAGCTTAGCCCTAGGTACATTGGACCTTATAAGATCATACGCAGAGTAGACCATGTAGCATATGAGTTAGACTTGCCTTCCAACTTGGAGTCAGTACATCCAGTTTTTCACGTGTCTATGCTCCGCAAGTGTATTGGAGATATTTCTAAAGTCGTTCCAGTTGACGATATTCAGGTCACAGAATATCTATCATATGAGGAAGCTCCCATTGCTATACTAGATAGACAAGTTCGGAGATTGAAAACTAAAGACGTATCTTCGGTTAAAGTACTTTGGAGGAACAATAATGTGAAGGAGATGACTTGGGAAGCTGAAGAAGACATGAAGTCTAGGTATCCTCACTTGTTTCCGCTTCTGAAGGAGGATCGGACTGAGACATCACAACCTTAGGTACGTATATGGTACTTGATTCTTATGTTAGTTATTGTCATTGGTTGTGTGAGACCATTGGTGTTATTGATGATTGTGGGCCTGTGTGGCTTTGTATTGTTTAGTTTTCTGTCTGACATGTTGGTAGTGATACCATTACAGAGGAGACTCTTCCAAAATTTCTATAAATCTCTAGGAGTTTAACATTCGAGGACGAATGTTTCTAAGGAGGGAAGATTGTTACACCCTGTACGTCCGAAGGTGACGTATAATAAATATGAGTCTTGTTAATCATTATTTAAATTAGTTTAAAGTCAAAATATGACTATATATGATGGTTGGACAAAACACATAAAGTTTGGGGAAAATCAGATTAAAGTTGCGGAAAAACCGACTAAGAATTTTTCCTATAACAGAGCTTTTTGAGAAATAAATTTCGTATGTGATATGAGGTCCTTTTGGAACATATTATATACCAAATTGAAGATCTTGTAATTTAGTTTCCAACACTCTTAACCGTTTGTTCATACAATATCCGGATAAAAACATATAAGCGTTGGAAAATGGGCGAATCAGAGGGTGCCAATCTAGCATCTTTTGACTTTATAAAAGTTTGATAAATATGTTTTAACTCATCTCTCTCTCTTCATTTTACATAGAATCTGACCAGAGACACCATAAAAGAACGGTCCTTGAGCTCTCTAATAGCTTCAAATAATACTAACATCCCGGGTACGAAATCGAGAAGCGATAACATCAGAACGATCCCTACGATGTAAGTATCACTATATCACCTCTATTTTTCTTTGTAGTTTGAGTTTTGGGATGTCTATTGTGCTGCTGATTTATGGAGTTTGGAAGGATAAAAATGGCATGGAGAAATGTCACATGTGGTAGGGTAGTAGGTTGGTCGCTCGTCGTTGTAGTTACAGGCTAATTGATAATTTGTTGATTGGGTGTATTACGGTATATTTGAGAGTTTTGTTGTATTGAAGGTCCCAAATTATAATTAGGTTGGTTTTGAATTACTGATTGTATTATGTTTGTATCTCGCCTATAGTAGGCTTGAGGGAGCAGTAAAATCAGGGGAAATATTTTCCGTTTTATTTTAGAATCGAGTTATCATTTGAGATACGTAATATACTACCGCCATCTAAATTGTACACGTATTTCTTTGCTATAGGATTGGCGCTCTAATTGTCATAAGCTTGTTGTTGAGTTGCATTGACGACTTGAGGTATGTTAAGGCTATCCTTTTTTTTTTCTTTTTGGCATGATCTAAATGATACAAACGAAACGAGAAAAATACGCAACGTTTATAAATGACTCTATTCATAGAAATACTAGAGGTATCTATATTCTTGATTTCCCATGTGAATTATTATTATATCCTCTGTTCATGGGTCTCAGAAAAATACGTATTTGATAAAGTTTGTCTGAAAGGCATATTGATTTTATGATATTCGAGAAATCTTATTAACGTATTTCTATTGCATTTCATGCATTTATACATGTACATTGACCCATGACCAGAAGGCGTTATATACGCGTATATTATATGTATATGGGATATCGAAAAGGTTAAGGCGTTATATACGCACCACCACCTGATCACCTGGTATATGTTGATGATTTTGCCCACAGTGGCCGAGATGATATGATGAGATGCCCTCAGAGGCTTGATGATGTTATGTACACCTATACCTATGCATGATACGACATTTACAGGCACGTGCATGTTATTATAAATGTTTCAGGATTCACAAAGTTATTTAGACTCATAGGTGGAAATATTTACCCCATGTTTCATCTATGTCTTTTATGTACTGATTTTCATGCTTTACATACTCAGTACATATTCGTACTGATGTCCCTTTTTGCTTGGGGACGCTGCGTTTCATGCCCGCAGGTGCAGGTAGACAGGCTAACGGTCCCCCTTCTTAGGATCCTTGATCAGAGAGAGTTGGTGTGCTCCATTTGATCTGGAGCTGCTTTGAGTTTTGGTACGGTGTGTTTACATATATATATATGGGTATGACGGGGCCTAGTCTCTTCCTTTATACAGTTATACACTCTATTAGAGGTCTGTAGACAGTCATGTATAATTATATAGTAAGTGGCCTTGTCGGCTCGCCCTACAGTATATATATGTATGTATATATGTCTTTTGGGCATGTTTTCCCACGTAGGTTTTTCATATGAATTAATAGTTTATTTCCAGACGTTATGCATGACCTACTCTTATTTCATGTTTATATCTTAGACGAATGCTTATGGGTGTTCGATAGGTAGAACTCGGGCACTCGTCACGGCCTATCGGTTTGGGTCGTGACAAAAACATAACAAGAATTTATCCTATAAAAGGTTCCATCAAAACCCTAGATAACAAATTAACTATTCATAATAGTATGCACAACTACAATACTAGAATTCATAACCAATAATAGAATTAGAGGAAGAAAGAGGGAAAATGTGAAGTTGAATCCTTCTCCTTGCTCCTAGTGTGTTCTTGCCTCCCTAGAGTCTTCTCTCCCTCCAAAGTAGTGTCTCTCCCTTAAAAGCACATTTTAGGACGTATTTATAGCTACTAAGGTTTGTATGGGGCTAATTTTTCTTCTCCTAATTTGGATTGGAAAAGCTGATTTTTTCTGCTCCGGTCCCGATTGGCAAAGTGAACCTCGCTTCGCTGTACGGGAGTTTTCTCTTCAGCTTCTTTTTTCACCAATTTTTCTTCTATTTGATCTTTTTCCGCATAAGTTTGTTCCTACACATAAACAACACGTAATAAGCATATTTTCACTTCAAAAGCGGTGTGAACTCCCGCCGCTCACACAAGAAATGATACATAAACACACTCAAAATATGTACTTTTCATCATCTATCACCATCCCACACTTAAACACTTGCTCGTCCTCGAGCAACTTAAAATTAAACACATAGGCAAGAAATACCTTTCAAAACATACTCAAGCATCACACCAATGATAATGGTTTATATTAACGCTTAGAACTCAGTATATGCACTCTTCATACCTTTCCTCAAGTTTTAAATTCATGCCAAGATTATTTAAAATATTCGTTTGGCTCTTTCTAATATCCTCGCCTCAAAATTTGACTCTAATGCATTACACACTATGACTCACTCTTTGTGCCAACTCAAAAATCAAGGTCTCTATCAATCCTTTGCAAATCATGTGCCCTCACCAATAACCCATAGAGAAAATAGTCCACACACTCAAATATAAGTTCAAGTATAGTCTAAGGACTTAAATATAGAAAGAATTCGCTCACTCTCACAAATAAACTCCTATGCCACCCAAGTTCGTACCATAGGCTTGCCCGTAGTGTAAGTCTATACTAATTTAAGCTCGCAAAATCTAGGATCAAGTAGGACTTTATAGGTTATAATATAGGCTTAATGACGGGTAGGATATATTTGAGAAAATAGTGACTAACCCTCCTAAGTACTTTAATACACTACACTTCACTTTTAAGCACCTTCTTGTCGTGACCACTTCATTGTCTTGCCATGAAACCATACACATTTAAGCTCTTCTTCATTAAGCACATCAACGTATAGATACTTACTAGCCCTGATAAAGATATGAGAGGTGTTATTTATTAATTTGTTTTTCACTCTCCCTAATTTGGTATTTTTGGCTAGTACCTTTTTTTGTTTGTACACAAGTGCACCTTTTCAGCCTTTCTGTAGTTCCACCCAAAAGCAATCCAATCTCTTTCTTTACTCTTCTAGCATTTTAAGTGCTTTCGGAGGTAAAGGTTCAACAAGATTTATTAAGAATAAAGGGGACTCCGCTTGCAATGTGGTTGCCAAAGAAAAGGTCTGTAGGCTCAAAAGGGGTGACTACGGATAATATTAGCACTGGTAGACAGATAGGCTAAATGGTCAATCAAAGAAAGCCTATATCACTTTCCAAACTTACAAGACTTAATCATTTCGCTTTGACGCATATACATGGCAAGTTCTAGACTAGCAAGGATGGCACTGAGTACACTAATATCTCACCTCACATAATGCACATGACTCACTTAGGACGGCTCGGACCTGACACTCGAGTTAAAGCAACCAGCACAGTCATCATAAACTTTCAGCACATGAGAATTAATCACAAGAGTCGAAAGACGAGCCTCGGTGTGAAAAGACACATATATTTTAAAGTCATGTAATTACAAAGACCATGAAGAAAGTACTTAGTTCAAATGCTCCACACCTAAGCCCCGATATAAAACATATCAAAAGCACGAATTACTCAAGCTTCATCCCATTCCATTATCAGTTCAAAAAGAAAAAAAATAAAAATATTTTTGTGTTTTTCGTTGGACTTTAAACCCTCAAGAAAACTGTCTAAGAGTCCATCGTCGGAAAAGGTCCAAAACTTTATAAATTTCTACCTACACAAAAAAAAAATATCTATCTGGTTCAAAGAATCATCCCTTGGAAAAGAACCGTGGCCATAAGAAAAATCAAGAGGGATTAATTCTACCTAATTATTTTTAATTTTTAATTTTTTTATTCAATACGTATAAAATAACACAAATAAGATAGCATAGAAAATTACCCAAACAGTCTTTTCACCCCACACTTAAAATTATACATTATTGCAATGCACGCCCATAAATATAAAAGGGTAAAAGAAACTCCCTACTAGGCCAAAGTTCGAAGCATTGGCAGCTCATGGGGAACTCAGAGTTCTCCCAGATTTGGTTCTTTGTTCGGGCATCCCACACTTTATTTTAATTATCTCATAATGGCTTTGCTTCCCAAGCTCCTAGAAAAATAAAAAAATGACACTACAAGAATAATACAATAATAAATAATAAATAAATAAATAAATAAATAAATAAAAATAAAGCAGTAAAGTTGGGTTGCCTCTCAACAAGCGCTTGATTTAATGTTGCAGCACAACACGAATCACTTTTTGACTCCACCTCGAGCTTGTGAATTGAACCCCAAGTTTTGCTTCAAGCTTATGATTATGCTTTGGGGGTGGTGGAACGAATCTAGTTGACCCAAGGAAACAATGTAGTATTCTACAATTCTTGACCTTTAGATGAGGTGTGTAATCCTGACTTTCTAGAAAGAAGAATTCCAGAACGTAGACACCTTGTTCCTCATTCCTTGACTCATCAATTGGCTCGGATGACTCTATTTCCATATCATCAACCAAACACAATGTGAAAAAAAAAATACTTGGAGTGTGGACCAATGCGCTTAACTACATGAACTTTGGGAGTGTCAACATCCTTAATACCAATGACACTAGAGTCAACTAAATATGTATCCTCAATATCCTTGGTTGACTTCAGTATCTCTTTTACAACATCGGCATCCTCAAATTCTAGTTTGATAGATTGTTGGTGTTCTACTCTGACCTCCTCTATTAGCACCTCAATTTTTGCATCTAAGGCATGCTCTTATTGGCTACTATCCACAATATTAGCTTGTTGAGCATTAAATGCTTCAACCAATTGACTCATTTGTGCCTCCAGGTTATGAATAGTTGCCCCTTGCCTTTGGATAGTATCACATAGCCTTTGTATTTGCAGTTGTTTCTCATTATTTTGTTCCATGAAACACTTTAACATATCTTTGATCTCCTTCAGGTCAGCTTTCTCGGGTTGTTTATTCATGTTAACCTCACAAGGAAAAGTAGAACCATCATAATAAGGGGTTGGGGAGAATAAGACATATAAGCACAACCATAAAAGTGACCATCTTGACCACCACAAACATCACATACATTTCACATAAAAGATTGAGTTGGTGCACATAACTCGCTCTCGAAAATATTTTGATAATTTTTTCACAGGTGGTTTCCTCCATAATATACACAAGGAAGATCAACAGTAGAATTACCAACATCAAAACTCCCATAATTTCACGACGCTATATTTCTCAAGTTAACAAGTAAAACTAAAATTTTAAAAAATCAAATACTAGAAAATAAAATAATGGTTCAAACTTGAAACCTAGCAATATGTACAACTACAACTATATCGTTAGTTCCCCAGTAACGACGCCAAAATTTGATCACGCCCAACTCTAGTCCTAAAAGGGATAAGCGGTCGCTGCAAATATAATCCGGTCTAAAAGTCTAGAGTCGAATACCACAAAGAACTAAGGTTTAGCTACAACTGTTTATTATCACTAAGAAGACAAGTTCGAACAATTCCTAAGTTATAAATATTAAGATTCTTATATCTAACTAACAACTTAAAGTATTAGATTAATAACCAAAGATACTAAGGATTGGAGACAAGATTAAGGAGGTCTAGAGTTATGATTTTCCTAATTGTCGGAATCCTTCCCGCCATGTCTCCAATAAATTCGCCTAAGTATTCTCTACCGATCGTGAGTACTTCGGGTGTCGTATTTCTTTCTCGAGCAACTACCATAATTTACTAGACATATTCTCTTGAACTACGCTAATTGACACTAATTCACCGCTCACTACGATCGTACCAAGGTTTTGTTATCTCTAATCCCGCCTTTAAACCCTCTGTATTGATCTCTCTCATACGTTAGGAGTGATGTTGTTCAACAACTACCTAAATGTGTACTCTCCCCCCGAGCAGTACACACTAAATAAGCACGGTCAATTGATGGCCATTCATTCAACAACAACGAACACGTAGTTGAACAAGTAGAGAAATCCAACGGCTCAATTATATAAAAACATAACAAGAATTTATCCTACAAAAGGTTCCATCAAAATCCTAGATAACAAATTAGTTATTCATAATAGTGCACAACTACAATACTAGAATTCATAACCAATAATGAAAATAGAGGAAGAAAGAGAAAAAATGTGAAGTTGAATCCTTCTCCTTGCTCCAAGTGTGTTCTTGCCTCCCCGAAGTCTTCTCTCCCTCCAAATTAGAGTCTCTCCCTTAAAAACACGTTTTAGAATGTATTTATAGCGACTAGGGTTTGTATAGGGCGAATTCTCCTTCTCCTAATTCGGATTGGAAAAACTATTTTTTTTGCTCCGGTCCCGGTCTGGCAAAGTGAACCTCGCTTCGTTGTCCAGGACTTTTCTCTTCAGCTTTTTTTTCATCAATTTTTCGTCTATTTGATCCTTTTCCGCATACTTTTGTTCCTACTCATAAAAAATATGTAATGGGCATATTTTTACTTCAAAAGCAGTGTGAACTTCCGCTACTCACACAAGAAATAATACATAAACACACTCAAAACATGCACTTTTCTTTATTTATCAGCCGCACAAAATATATATGTCTTATTTTACACCACAAGTTCAAAAGTATTTGGGAGTCCTACGCACAATCAACTTCTCATTTGATAGGATTCCTAAAGCTCTAGGGACTCCACAAATCTTGTGTGACTTTTATCTATCACTTATGCGAGCATATCTTCTTGGACAACAACCATTATCATATTAACATCTTTTTTCAGCAATCTTGGACTAGAGTAACTTTGTGCAAAAGTTACTCCCTTGTAGGAACTTTCATATGTTACCTTGAGGACCTGGTTCTTAGTATACTTTGGAAGCCACCTTGAGGACCTGGTTTTTAGCACGCGTTCACAACACACTTTGTTAATCATCAAAACCCCAATTCTCAACAAATACTAGAATGTATATAATTGATAAATTATATATCAACTTGTAATTAAGTTAAAACTTTAATAGCGAGGTTAAATAAATTACAAAAATAGTATAGATAAGTAAAAATCTCCTTTTAAAACTCATACGTATAAGTAAGCACAATTTATTATAATAAGATAATATATCATTTACTAGTAATAACATATTTTTGCTTGAACATATAAGTTATTTGTTTTCTTTTAAATTATAATATTTGATATTCTTGAATTTTCCTTTTCTTAACTTGTCTTTTTGTGAAATGATTTATTCCCTCCGTTTCAATTTATGTGAAATGATTTACTCCCTCCGTTTCAAAAATCTTCTCTTTTTTCTTAAATTTCGTGTCCATTCAAATAAGTTCACATAGATTGAAATGGAGGGGGTACTATCTTTATGTCTCTATATCTCTTTTCAAAGGCGGATGCAAATCTTTGGAAGTGAGTTATCCAAATTCAAAATTTTCAACGCGAGTTATAAATATATATGTGAATATATATATATATATATATATATATATATATATATATATATATATATATAAATCCAAAAAGTTTTTCTTTATTTCCAAAAAATGTCGAATTCCTCAAATTTTAATCTTTTAACTGCGTACTTGGAAATATCCTTTTATCCCAGTATATTGGAGCAACCATTACCACAAAAGGAAAGTGCAAAGTCGATGTAGGAAGTTTATTCAAGCTAGATATTTGGAATAGTACGTACTAGTTGATAGCATTAGATATTTGAGTGAGAATCAAAATCAATTTGGTGACAGTAGATATGAAGTGAAGGGTCGTCATATACATTCTGAAACGTGGCCAATCGAAAGTACCTTTCAAATGATTCCAAACTTAGGAAAAGGCAAATCATAATAATAAGTGGCATCTCCATGCTCTTGATTTTCAACTGCCTTTTAATTGTCCGCCATTTTAGCAAAAACTGGGCCGCACCACTGTTTCACAAATACGCTACAAATGCTCACCAACACAGCTAATCACTTTGAGCAGGCTTAGCTATATTTGGCGAGATAATTGTATTTGTAACATATTATCAATGTCAATACGTCTATTTTAATACATAGTAGTACTGTTTTATAAATTAATTTTAATACCTAAAAGTATTTTTTAGCACTTATGCGTATTTTCTAGTTTAATCAGCTAATCCAGATGGACTATAAGTATTATTTGGTTTATCTATGTACTCAGTAAACACCAAAAGTGTTCATAATAAGCCAAGTATTTATAAACCAAAATTAACAAAAAATCATAAATATGGAGTATAATTTTCAGTTTAAACACACTTTTGATTTGATCAAAATTTTAGTTTCTGTCTCTAAAATCCCTATTTTTTTTTTGTAACCTCCAAAATACCTTCCCAAAGCAAAAAACCCTAGCTAGCTACCTCCTCATTTCATTTCTGTCATTCATCTTTTTTCATGCAAAGATATTTTTAGATTTATTTTTCTGTAAATAATTAACTTTACAGATTAATTTCATCTTAATGAAAATTGATTATCATCGCCTTAAATCAGTTAAAGCCAATGATATACGGGCAAACTTCATGCTAATGATTGATTTGTTCAATATGTTTTTCCAAAGTACTGATAGTTATTTTTTCCTTCAAAAAAAATAAAAGAAGAAACTTCTTTGAAAACCTGTTGACCTACATATGACTTAAGCAAACATTCGAAAAAACCTAGTTGATCTGTATTTTGGTCACTAAATGATATTTTATTATTCTGCACCCATCAACTTAATTAATTTGGGTAAATGCTTGTTTTTTCGTAAGGACCATCCATGAGTCAGCCTTGGCCCCAGTGACGTACAACTCATGGCATGCCATTTGTCCCATTGATTAGATTTGTAATTAAAGTAATTAACTAACTAAACTTGCCATTGTCTTGCAGGATTAAGCCAACAAACAACTAATCATAATTATGCTTCCCTTGCTTTGCCCAACTTTAAGAGAGGAGTGAAAAAGGGCCAGAAGTGTGCTAGTTTTATGTTATAAACCTACAAATATCCGTAAAAAACAGACATTTAAAAAAGAATTACAGTTTCAAAAACTGTTTCCTAGATAATGGAAATCATGATGAATTACGCACCCATTATATTTAATCAGTGATTTTGGTAAAGACAGAATTAAAATTTGATGTTTACGAGTTTAAGATTTTAAATTTATAATTTGTACATATTTAATGAATTTCCTAAGAAAAATACTAGATTTAGGTCAATGTTATGAGATTCGACTGAACCCGTAGTCGTAACTGTACAGTTGCCCCTGAGTCTCGAATCGGAGCTCTAAGAGTAGAAAAAAACTTTAGGTAAAGTGCACTTTATCCCCTTTAGCGAGTTCTATCTTGCATGAATCTAAATTAATCAGCTTAATGAATTTCGAAAGGAAAATATTCTTGAATAAAATTTCATTTTGGTAAGGTGCACTTTATCCTTTATATATCCTCCTTAGCGAGCTCTATTTTGCATGAATCCAAATTAATAAGATAAGTAAATTTCGAATAACGAACAAAAAAAATGTAATGATGAATTGGCATAGTTTTAAAGCAAAGATGACCAGTCGTGCAGCAAGAGTGGCAAACCACATCAAATGTTGCTTTCGGCATGGACGTGGTTGATTAGCTTTTTGTTCTTTCAGTCACAGAAACCTCAGTCTTTTATGTCTTTCTATGATACCAAAAGCTGATACATACTTTTCAAAGTGTAACTTTATAAAAGGTTTCTAGAGGCCGTTTGTTAAATCTTGTGAGTACTAAAAGTAATTAAAATGAACTTGCGTTATTGTTAGAAGAGGCGGAGGCAAGATTTGAAACTTATCAGTTCAGAATTCTAAATTTTTTAAGTTACTAGGTTCTAAATTAATAATGTATACATGTTCAATGAATTTCTTAAGACAAATACATGATTTGAACGAAAGTTACTGGGTTCGGCTGAACCCGTAAGTTATACTCTCCCCCCGCCACTGATTGTTAGTCGAGTATTATATAGCGTACTTTCTCCGTTTCAATTTAAATGACATATTTCGCTTACCGAGAATCAAGCCGTATGAAATTTGACGAATATTTTAAAATATATTTTGTAATCGTATTGACATGGGAAAAAATCCAACTTATAGTACTTTTCGTATAGTTTTGAATATCAAAATTTTAATTTTAAACTACTAAGTTGAACTAATTTAATTTAGCTTCAAAGTTTAATATTTGAAATAACTTTTTTCTAGTCGTAATGAAGTAAACCTGAACTTCAACTAACCTTACTATTTTTTAAAGATATAAGCTACTAAGATAGTACTTTATCTGATTGAATTTATATGATTTAGTTTGACTCGAATGCGGTAATTATGAAAGAAAGAAAATCTTTATGTGATGTAGAAGTGGATTTAGTAATGGAGTTAGGGTAAATTTGAAACTCGTAGCTTTAGTTTAAACTGTATGTATTTAAAAAGTATTAAAGTATACTAAATAAGTATAAATATAATGGAATTGAACCACTAAATTAGAAGAGTGTAGAATTAGATATTAAACTTGTGATCTTAAATCGCTTACTTAATTAGATATTAAAATTTTATCACGACATCATAAGTTCACCAACACAAACTACATGGGTAGCTTAATTCAAATGAAGACGTGGACGAGTGACGATCCTGTTGACTGATTAGTTTTTTAAAACCGACCTCAAATTAAAACAAAATAAATTAAAGTAGTCAAAAGGCAAAATGATATTTGATAATATGGCCTACACTTCAAATCTAAGATAATTCCATCTTATCTGCAGACCTTTTTAAAATTAGATTTCTAATTCTATATGTTATCATAAAAGTCTACGCGAGGTTTACTTTTCCAATTTTGATGTTCAAATACATGTCAAATACGACGAATTCAGACATTATTTTGGGTGGCCAAATATAATTATTATAACTATAGAAGTATTCAAACGCTTCCCTATAAGTAAACCTCTCCTAGTTTTGTATCACTGCCTATCTTCTTTCCAAAGGACCTTAAGTTGACAAATAGATAATATTTGCAAATAATGAAGTCCATGTTTTTCTTATAATTTTGTTCATTATGTCAACTTCAACTTGAAATACCAAATTCAAAAATGAAAAATTAGTTTAAAGAGTATCTTAAGTGAAATAATGCTTGATAAAACTTTAATACTTTTTCAAATGAAATTTATGTCCAAACACAATTTCTAACTTTCATATACTCTTTTTAAAGTTCAACTTCAAATACTTAATTTTTCAACTTCAACAAAATATTATGGTAAAGCCTCAAAAGTAAGGGCAAAGCTACAATAATAACTATAGGTTTCAGAGGAATTCAGTAACTTTTACTTAGATATTTTATTTATATTAAAAAATTTATTAAATATGTATACACATTTAATTGCAAACTCATAACTTAAACGAGCTATAAATTTGATGACAAATTCAGAATTCATATAATTTAATGCATAAGTTGGAGAGAAGAGCTAGCTCTTAATTTTTATTCTTGAATCATTTAGTCTTACTAGAAGACGTTCCATTTTTTGTGCGAAAGTAATTTAGGACGGTGACATATTTTTTTTAATTAATTTACACATACACATGTAAATCATCCAAATCGAAGACGGTGAGTACTGTTGTCGTAATACTAGATTAGATCAGATCAATCAATCTAGTTAACTGGTAGAGTACGTACTATATGCACAACTGGCAAGTACCACTAACAAAAATGGATCTGTTTTTTAAAAAAAAATTAAAAAGATCAATTATTTCATTAGGGACATCATATATTCAAAAGATATTGAGTAGCATCATTTACAATCTACCAAACTTTTACTTTTTCTTTATAATATTATAAATTTATTCTTCATAATATTGTTAGTACATCACACCATGAAATGGCGGTAAATAATACATTCTATCCAAACATTGTATTCATCAAACGATACAGTATAATACAATACAATACGATACGATACATTATGAAACGATACTTAACAACCATCCAAACAAGCTGTAAACATTGACACCCAAAACACTTTATGAGCCAAAGAAATACAAATTTAGCTGAGTTATGAGCAACAATATTAAACATATTAGGAATATGTACACAATCAACATGATCTAAAGTAGAAGAAAATTATGTGTCATATATCTTCACAACCAACATCTACTTCATACGAGACTTGTTTGTTTTTTCTTTTAACATGTTCATCGTGCCTTTCGTGTATGATAGTATTTTGGTTATCTTTCAACTATTGTGATCAAAGGCGAACCTATGTATAACGTTAAAGAGTTATCGAATCTCGTAAACGTCGACAAAAGGCTTGTATATGTATGTGTATATACCTTGAATATGAATAATAAATAATTTGATAGCCTGAAAACTAAAAGCATTTAGGGGACACCGATTAAGCATAATAGTGAATATTGATGCCTCCATCGCATTAAAATCCCGAGTCGCCTCTGATTGTGATTCACTCTTTCCAAAACTTTTTTAATTACATACACATGCTTCTTTTCCAGCAAACTGAATATAATAATCTATTTTTATTTAATTTTAAGATCAGGGGAAAGAGATGAGAACTGAAACTATAAAAATTGACCTCTCACATATTACGTAGAAGACTTTCGCTATTATTATTAGACTATAAAGCTTTAGTTAACTACGGATCTTTGCTAATTCTGCTGGTGAATAATAGTTCAAGTAGAAATGATCCTTTATTCGACTGTAAGTAACCAACCAAAAGGGATAGAATATTCTAACCCTACTTATAAAGTAGTACTAGCTTTTTACAACGTAATCCAAAAAGCAATATAACTGATCTTATTAATTTTACTCTGAGCAGTTTGGAGTTTATATTATTCTTCTGACACAGAAAATTGCTGTCCTACTACCAAACAAAAATTAGAAGGTGTCTTAAGACCTGTCAAACATCTAGTGTTGTCGGGACAACTGGCAATTTTACTATTTTGTACTTTTGCAGTTAATTTCCAAACAATTTAAAACCATAGAAAAAACTTTTAATATGGAAATAAGAAAAATACAAAAAAAGACATGGACAAGAGGGCATGTAGTGGCCCTGCTATTATCCAACCTTGTGTAGATCTGATTATCATGTGAAATGAGAGAAGAAGTTGTGCTTATATATTTGAAAGTTCAATTCAATTATTGAGAAAAAAGAAAAGAGCTTATTCCTAACTAATAATGTAGATGCGTTAAAATCACATTTAATTTGTTTGCTTCTTTTAGTCACATCATTTTTCTAAAAATCAATTCTAACTTGTCTTCTTATTATCACAAGCGTAAGGATTTTTTTTTTGGATAGCCATTAACCAACATGTGATTGTTCATATGTGATAATTCATAATTTGACTAACAAATTCAAAATCAAGCTACCTAATTTGAACAATTACATGCAATTATTGAATATGGTTACATATTTCAATATATCAATGAACATGGGATCATTTTATGAAAACCACATGTTATGCCGTGATTTAGATAAGATATATAGTTTCATCAAGATTTAAAAATATTTATTTGAATCGTAGATCAACAAATAATTATTGATTCATATATGATTAAACAACAACTAAATAACCTTCAAAAGTTCAGTAGATATCAATTTGTAGATTTTAATGTGAAAAATATCAAACATAAAAGTATTATACTCTTGAAAACCCTTAACTTACACTTTAATGATGGAGTAAATAATATGATTTTTTCTACATAATAACTTTTGTCATAACAAAATTATTCTCCGACAAGCCAAACATTTTATTATAAAGTATAAGCATAGTAAATGTAGAGTTAATTGCTTAGATTGTCACTCAAATTGAATTCACTTTATCTTACCTAATTAGTTTCAATGGCTATCTTTATCGAATTTTGTATCTTTTTAGTGCAATTTAATAACGTGACAAGTTTAAAAAGGGGATGGGTCGGGTCATGTATTGTGTCGATTTAGGATTGGGTTGGGTTCTAAATTGATCTATATTCGTAATTAGTATTTAACTATTATTTTTAAATTAAATTTGTCAGGTTATTAAATCTCACTGAAAATACAAAATCCGATACAAATGACATTTATAATGGAGTTATTTAGGTAGATTAAAGTAATTCTTACTTTGATGGCCAGTTCTCCCAAATTAAGTGACCATCTAAACAATCAAGTCAGTAATGTAGTAAATTTTTTAATTAATATTAATTGAATTTAAATAACTGTCTAGAAATATATTTAAATTTCCAAATCATCTAAGATTAATCTTTTTCACTTGTGGTAAAGTAAACGTGAAAAAAAGAAGTATAAACGGCATCAGTCGTGGCTAAAAGCGAAAAGGTGCAGCGAAAAGGCGCATTAATTATAAAATTTCCAGTAATACATACAGCCTAAGATTCGAAAGGACACAATCATCGCAATAGTGGGTCCCTTTCTCCCTCTTCTTCTCCATTCATTTAAATAATAGCCGACCAAATAAGGCGCCCCGTGCAATTTTTTACGGTTAATTAATTAATTAAGTACAACTTTCTGAAGAAAAAAAAATAGTACGTATATATATTAGTTACTGAACTGTATTTGCACGAACTCTTTTATGTTCTTTTCCTTTTTAACCTTTTCCCCTCACAAAATTAAGAGAAAAATATTACAATTATGACAATTATGCACCAGGATTTAAAAAACATTGAATTTAAATTTATGATGAATATAGAGCACAAAAAAGAGGAAAATCAATCAGACTGACCTGTACAGATAGTATACGTAACTTGTTTTTAATTGTTCCGAACGCAGTGGCGGAGCCTGAATTTTCATTAAGGGGAGTCAAAATATAAAGAAATAAACTCAGTAAAAAATTAAGGGGTGTCATTATATAATATATATATATATATTTTTTAAAATTATCGAGCTAAATAGTATAATTTTCTGACGAAGAAATCTCCTTGGGTGCATGTAGCTCCGCCACTGACCGAACGACAAAATGTAGTAATACTACGTATGTTGAATTGAAAGATATTTTATATAAATAAAAGTTAGAGAAGAAAAACATAATTTTCAATATAATACAAATTTATTTTTGTAAATTTAATTATGAGATTTTTGTGGTTATAAATTATTATGAGTAAAATAAAAAATTTAAAATTATTATTTTCAAATATAAAATAATACTATCATATGTTTTAATATTGATCTCTTCGTTAGGTAATTGCCTACTTGTTTTTTGTTTTCGGTTGGTTTACTTGGAAAAATCAAGCTCAGATTAACTGACAAAATAGACACAAATCAAGCCAGGTCATCACAATTAAATCAATCAACGGTGATAATGAATCTAACGTGTTTTTAAAGACCAGTCTCTCTGTGATTACACCCAAACTATAAATTCGCCTTCTAATTTCATTTCATCTGTCCTTTTTTCGCTTGAATCAATCCTCTCCTTTCTGATCCCTTTATCAAATTTCTTTCTCGAACTTTCCTCTATCAGTTTTCGAATTGGTTGTAATTTTGGCTTTAATTTTGTGCTTCATTTTCACAGGCGTTCAATTGTTTAATTATTTGAGCGCTAGAATTTGGTGCTGAATTGCGCCTTTGGTTTTTAAAAGTTTTGGAGCTGTGATTTCCTTTTATCTGTGCGCTTCATTTCCTTTTCCGTAATTCGAGTTTTAGCGAACCAAAAGTGGGAGAAAATATTGTGTTTTTTTAGCAAAAACGCTGTTGCTGAAGAATTTGCAGCAGTTTGAGTTTTTGCTAAAATATAATCTGAGATCTGATTGAATTTGAATTTTCAGTGCTTCTCTAAGCTCAATTCGACGCCGTTTTGACTGCAATTTTGATCGGTAAAGTTTTGATATCTTCATTCATTTTTTATTTGATTTTTTGATTTTTTGTTTTTCTATTTGTTGTTTTTAGTTTATGATATGTGCCTTTGCTTATATACAAATGGTCTTTCAAAATGAAAAAAAGAAAGAATATATGTAGGAGTTTGTAGAGTTTAATTCATGTGGCTAGTGTTGATCTTGGCTTGTGACTTTCTTACTTTTCTATTTTTTCTATCCCCACGCGCCTATGTAAGCACGTAAATGTCTTAGCTGGATTTCTACGCTTCTATATTATATGCGTATTTGAAGTATTTTTAATTTTTGTAATTGTTGAGAATTTGTTAATTTTGTGATATGAGAATAATTGCGTTATTGGTTTGTAGCAGGGAGTGGTCTATTTTGGTGTAAGGCTGTCAAAGATTGTAGCTTGGAAGTTCAGTTGATTAAAAAGAGGAAAACTTATAGATTGTGAAAAATTTCACAAGTATTCTGGTGAATTGAATTCCTTCGAAAATGGCTTTCGACGTTGGGATGTTGCTGGGAAATATTATGAACAGGTTATCAACTTCTGATCATCAATCGGTGGTGTCAATAAACTTATTTGTTGCACTTATCTGCGCGTGTATCGTGGTCGGTCATTTGTTGGAGGAAAATAGATGGATGAATGAGTCCATAACTGCCCTCTTGATTGTGAGTTCATTTTTCGTTAATATCAACTTCTTTTGTGCTGGAAAGCTTTTCTGTGATTGAAAATAAACTGATCTTAGTATATGTGTTTGTGGCTTCACCTTTGGATGACAGGGTCTTTGCACTGGAGTTGTTATTCTACTAATAAGTGGCGGAAAGAACTCTCGTATTTTAGTGTTCAGCGAAGATCTTTTCTTCATTTACCTTCTTCCACCGATCATTTTTAATGCTGGGTAGGTTTTGCATTTAAAAGTATTTGACCTTTCCTGAGAACAAGATGTTACTTGTGCAGTCTATTATAATGTTTCTACAGCGATTACAATGAACGACAATAACTACTTAAAGACTGCTTGGATGTAACTAATGCATTTTCATTAAAAGCTTAGGGTCCAAAATGCTGTACCTTTTAGCATTGCTTGATGTACATTTTCAGTTATGTCTTATTGGGTTGCTTTTCCATCTCTATCAGATAAATGAAATAGAAATTCTTCTGTTTCTGGGATAATGTCAGCTGTTTGTTTCTGATAAAAAGAAATAGCTGGTTGAATCAATAACTAGTTGCTAAAATGCTAACTTTCTTGGGTTCCAGATGTTTGATAAACTTCTTAAGCCATTCATAGGTTCTCATGTGGAGCTTACTAACTTCTTAATTGAAGGTTTTCTTTCCTATATTAGGGTTGGTTCTCAGAGCTTGTCAGGTTTTCTATCAGTTCAGGAAATTTTACCTAGCAAATTTCTGAGCTCTAATCAACTGATTTTAAGCTTTTGTCTAGTATGACGGAAATCATTTTCGAGGAAAATGCTTTCCATGAGGAAGTTATTTTCTTGTGTTTGGTTGCCAGAAATGATAGGCGGAAATCATTTTTCATAGAACCATCTCAATTTTTAATTTCATATTACTTGCTTAAAGTAACACTTAGACATTGTTACTGATGTTTAGTACTCAAAAGTTTCATCAAAAAACTCTCGAATTTGCTAATATTGCTATTAATATTGAATATATATTTTTGACGAAAGCTTTTTTCCACCACCAACTAAACACCAAAGAACACTTTCCAGAAAATATAATTATTGGAAAACAGTTTTTAGGAAAACATTTTCCATGAAACATGGCTTCGGTCATACCGAAAACCTAATACTTCTTTCATTACGATGTTGAAGTTCTTGTGGTCTTGTGAACTCATTGACATTTTAAATGGCAAGCTACTCAGTAGCATACTAGCATGTGATATTTGTTTAACTTGACTAGGTTTTAAATTGTTCAGAAGTATCGCGATGAGTTAATTTTCTCCATATTACTCTATTCCTCAGGTTCCAGGTGAAAAAGAAATCATTCTTCCGCAATTTCAGCACCATCATGCTTTTTGGAGCAGTTGGCACCTTGATATCATTCATTATCATATCATTTGGTGTGTATTTCTATCCTTTCCATCTTCTGTTTTTCATTTCCCAATGTAGGAAGCTTCATAGAACTTTTTACACTCATGATTCAGCCATTAGTAATAATGTCTATTTTCATGATCAGGTGCCATTGGCATTTTCAAGAAAATGAACATTGGAGACCTTGATATTGGAGATTACCTTGGTACTTCTTGCCTTTTCCTCTATGTTATTTATTTTCGAAATTGTGATTGATAACTTCTCTGCTTGTCTCTCATCTATCTCTTTTCCTTTCCAGCAATTGGAGCAATCTTCTCTGCAACGGATTCTGTTTGCACCTTACAAGTAAGTATAAGTCGTACTTACCCAATAAAAAAACTATTAAGTCATAGCATTTTAGGCTGGTCAAACTTGCTGGCACTCTAACTAATCAGGCATTTTCTATTTGGAAATGTGTAGGTGCTTAGTCAGGATGACACACCCTTATTGTACAGTCTGGTGTTTGGGGAAGGTGTTGTGAATGATGCCACATCTGTGGTTCTGTTCAATGCTGTCCAGAACTTTGACTTATCTCATATCAACACAAGCAAAGCTCTGCAATTAGTTGGAAATTTTCTGTACTTGTTTGCTTCAAGCACCATCTTAGGGGTTGTTGTGAGTCTCTCTCTCTTTCTCTGCGCATGCTTGTGCGTCCTCTCTCTCTCTCTGCATGTGCACATGCATTGCACTATTGACACAAGACTGACATTTGATTATTTCCCTGGTGCAGGCTGGTCTACTGAGCGCCTATATAATTAAAAAACTCTACTTTGGAAGGTTCGTGTGTATTTATTTTTACAAATAAATATTCCTTTGTATGCTCTTGCTAGGTAGTTGCAGTTGGCAAATATTTGGGATATACATATTTGTCCTGAAGTTGGTAACTGGGGCTTGTGGGAAAGACTAGTCAAGAGAACTGGCTACCGTTGCCTTCTTAGAAATTTGTGTTCTGTTATATTGCACAATTTTAAGCTTACATGAGAGACGGGAAATATATTGTCTTCTCATAATGGGCTTTGATGACTTCTTGATGAACTCCAGGCACTCCACTGATCGTGAGGTTGCTATAATGATACTCATGGCTTATCTATCATACCTGCTTGCTGAAGTAAGTTTCTTGACTAAGTGGCTTGCTAACCTTTTTCTCTTTCTATAAGAAAATCGAATCACTTCCTTTCTTGGAGATGTTTATTTTAGATATGGTTATATAGCATACTGAAAGTCTGAAGCTACATTGATTGCAGTTATTCTATTTAAGTGCAATCCTCACTGTGTTTTTCTGTGGCATCGTGATGTCTCACTACACCTGGCATAATGTGACTGAGAGCTCAAGAGTGACCACCAAGTATGTCATACAGCCTTTAGAACCATATTGATGGAGTGTATTCAATTGCTCCTCTTTTTGCATAAGATGGTTGAATTCTAACATATTCTCTTCAACTGTTTCCCAGGCACGCTTTTGCTACATTGTCATTTATTGCTGAGATATTCATATTCCTTTATGTTGGTATGGATGCTTTAGACATTGAGAAGTGGAAATTTGTAAGCGACAGGTGAAGTTTCTATGTCATTGAAGTTCATCATATACTATTGATTAATGTAAGTGGCGAAAGCTTTAAACATGATTGATGTTTTTTTTTTTTTTTTTCAATTTATTTGCAGTCCTGGAATATCAGTTCAAGTTAGCTCAATACTGTTGGGTCTTGTTATGGTTGGAAGGGCAGCCTTTGTTTTCCCCTTGTCATTTTTGTCCAACTTGACCAAGAAGTCTCCAGAGGAGAAGATTGGCTTTAACAAGCAAGTATGTGTTAATAACTGTTGTTACGCTAAGCCCCTCAAGTCATATGGCCTCTCATTTTATCCCTTTGCTGATTTTGCAGATTGTAATATGGTGGGCTGGACTTATGCGAGGTGCTGTTTCAGTGGCTCTGGCTTATAATCAGGTAAAATACTAGCATCTGATATTACTCTGGTATCAAATTTGGTGGTTCTCTTTTCACGTTGCATATAGTATTAAGACAATTTTCTGACTGATTACTTAATTATGCTTGCAGTTTACCAGAGGAGGTCATACTCAGTTACGTGGTAATGCAATAATGATCACGAGTACCATCACTGTTGTCCTTTTCAGCACAGGGGTAAGATATCTTAACTTTCTGTATACATTTGACATGCATGAAGTAGTGAAACATACACCAAAAGGTGCGCCTTCACGGTCCCAATAAGAAACTGAGCATCACAAATATTTCTGGGACTTCAATGACATGCTTTCAAACAAAATTTTGAACCAATCAGAGTGGCAACATTTACACCAAAATGTGCGCCTTCACGGTCCCAATAAGAAACTGCATCACAAATTTTTTCTGGGACTTAAATGACATGCTTTCAAACAAAAATTTGAACCAAACAGAGTGGTAACATTCCTCTAGCACTTGTCTGATACTTTCTAACCCGTGTTTTCCTGCTACAATTCATGGGTTTGACGGGTTATGCGTCTAGGATATAGGCTTGGAACCATAGCCTGTGTGGCAATCTGTAGCAGCATAGAGTGATTTATACCATAAATGGTTTTAGTTTACCAGATGTTAAACATTTTGTGGAGAATAACTGCTTTCCCTGATTCAAATGATTCATCCAACCCAAGCAATGACTTCTCTAGGATCTCATTCTTTCAACTAGAAACATTTCGTGGAAAAAAAAAAAGAAATACCGAGGAAAAGCGAAACATTTAGAAGGATTTTTAACGTACTGTTTTTGGCCTTTACAGGTGTTTGGGTTGATGACAAAACCTTTAATTAGATTTATGCTACCCTCACCAAAACACTTGACCAGAATGATCTCTTCTGAACCAACGACCCCAAAATCCTTCATTGTGCCACTCCTTGACAGTGCACAAGACTCAGAAGCTGATCTGGGCCAACATATACCCCGTCCCAACAGTTTGCGGATGCTCCTATCAACCCCATCTCACACTGTGCATCGTTACTGGAGAAAATTTGACAATGCATTCATGCGTCCCGTTTTCGGTGGACGAGGTTTTGTACCTTTTGTTCCAGGATCACCGACTGAACCAAGTGATCATTAATCGCACTGATGGAGATGCAGATTGTACGTTTCGGCCTTGGAGAGGGAAGGTGGCAAGCTTTTTGGGTTTGAGGTTTTGTTTTATGTCAATATCTTTTGAGTGTTTTCATGTGGTTAAAAAGGGGTTGTCTAGTTTATAGGTTGCAAATAAGTATATTCATTTTGGTGATCATGTTTTCATCTCAGTTCTCGCTTTTGGTCATTGCTGACAATTTCTGTGGGGAATTCCTAGAGGTTTTCTCCCTTACAATTTTTTCTTTTTTGATAATTTATCAAAACACCAAATAGGTCTATATTCTGTAGGCTTTGTGGCATAGTTAGCTTAATTATCTTGTAAAATTTCCTACAGGTTAGAGATTTGTTTTTGATATGTAGATTTCACATGGTTGTAACGTTCCCATTGTGGAGAAGAGACTGATACCAAATTCCTGTTGACCTTCGTCAGTGCACTACTGTTTAAAAAAAAATCTTTCTAGCTTAATTTAAAAGTTCTCAATTCTGTGCGTGAGATCTATCTCTTCCTCATACCATTTTAGCACTTAAGTACACAAGCATTTTAGGAAGAAGAAATACTCGCAGAGTAGTTGAGCCAAGTGCATCTGACTAGGATCATGATAGCATTTTCAATGACTAGAAACGATCACGTTTGCAAGAACTACTTGCAATTTGGAAAAAACATTGAGGCGTGATTAGATGAAATTCCGAAGTTTGTACATGCTTGCAATAGTTCATGTTTATATGATAGGTCAAGAAGTCAGAGCTATATATGTTATTAGTAAAGCGCTTAAGATTCTCTTCTTTAGCTTCTTTATCCTAAGCCTTGGTCCTTGTCCTTGCTTATTTATGATCGGTAGCAGTAAACAGAGAAGAGTCTCGGACGGTTGGTGCCAGGTCGGCCCCTAGGGCATTATTCGCCTTGGGAGTGGTTCGGCATCAAGCTACTTTTGAGGAAGGGGGCCAGGCTGGTGACTGCAGGATATGTGACACCCCACAAAGTCGTAAATGACGGCGCGAACCTACAGGTTCAGTCAAATTATCATTTTGTCCTTAAAAATCTAATTTCGAGGTTTCGGATCGTCACAAAGAACATGAAAAAAATAAATGCAGAATCCAAAGAGTGACATGGCAGATGAAGAACAAAATTCTGTGTAGTAATTCTAGTTTTTCTTATTTGCTATTGGGGGTTATAATACATATCATAGTGTATATATACTTGCATGTTTTGCATTTATTGGTTTGATGTACATGTGACACGGGATGTGGGCAAGTTTATTTAGGTTATAACTTGTTGTGTTCAGTCACAAGTTAAAGACGTGCAATGGATGAGGTTGCTCGACCTTTAACCAAAGGTCTCGATTTCGAGCCATGGGAATGGAGAAATCCTTGGTAAGTTTGTGCAGGACGACGATTAGTCTTCCTCGTCTCTTTCGGGTGGGCGGCGGGAATAACTCTTCTAGCATCAATATGGATTGACCAGAGACTAGGAATAGTCGCCTTCTTTTTCCATAGTAGTCATCCAGCAAGAAAGGAAAAGACCACTTAGCGCAGTGGAATAGGAAAGAGAGCGCTGAGCACAACTTTTGTGTCACCAGAAATTCTTTTTCGTTTATTGGGAGGTTAAAAGAAAAAAGCTCTGTCAAGAGGCATGATTGTCACGTCGATCGACAGTTGAGAAATACTATTTTCGGAGCCCTCACTTTAAGCTATCTTTCACCATCGACAGACATGGTTCAACGTGCCAGCTACACTTCCTCTTCTAGAACCTAGTCTGATTCCTCCTTTAGAAAGTGCCACATCTTTTTCTATCACAACCCCGGTAATTTTAGTGTATTTTAAGGAAATAATTTTTTTTGGTTTCCCCAGTAGGTGTTTGATACCTACTTTGTGATTGATCTGAATTCGCACGAATAAGTCCCACTTTGGGTAAAACGCTTTCTTCCAAAGACGACTCCATACCTAGAGCTCGAAAACATGATCAAGCGTACTTTTATTGTATTTTGTGGAAGTGATTTTTTTTTTAGCTTTGTCATCCGGTGTTCGGTACCCATTTTTCTATAAATTTGGATTCGCAGCAAAAAGTCCGATGGTGGAGGGTAAACAACGCCATACTCGATGCTCAAATTTGAAATATCTGGAAGAGCACTTACTACTAAACCACAACTTTTGGTGGTATGGAAGTGATGGCTTGCAATGGCTTAATAATCAACAATGACTTCGAAAAGCTAGTGAACAATTATATTATCTCTGGCATATACCAATCTAAGAATACAATCAGCAAACTGTATATCCGTCTGGTGCTATGTTCGGCCGGCAACTTACATGAATTTTCTCGTTAGATTTTTTTTTAATTTTATTTTTTTAAATTCTACTATTTTAAAAGATCAGAGAAGGACAGAGGAAAGAAAAACCGTGAGAGCTGAAATAGGACTTAATGTGTGTGTTCCTCTGTAGAGATCTTAACGATTTTGAATTAGTGCTCAGTTCAACATCATTTCCAGTTGACTGCTAGCGAAAGGGTTTATCAACTTTTACTATCTATCGTTAAACTGGAATTACATGGATAAAACTTTTCGGAGAAGTGTTTATTTCTCATATGCTACTGCCTTTTTTTATCGATGACGGACCAATCGGGGTATAAAAAAGAAAATCCTCAAGGAGATTTTGTGCAGTGGCCAAAGGCCACAACTCGAATCACACATCAAAAGTTCAAATTCATATAGTTTCAGTCACTGTTGCCAGTTTAACTTTTCCTACACCAGACGGATTAACCATGTGGAAAACAAAAAGAAATTCATTTTTGGGCATGTCAAGGTATTTCTAGTTATTAATGGGTTGAAGATATACCAAGTTAAGAAATGAGCAGGAAATATTAAACCAACCCAATTGACATTTCGACAGCTCCAGCAAGGTGCTTTCAGGGTACATAACTATTAGTAATTCTTTATTGAAAGATTCTTTTTCATTATGAATTCCATCTACATACATCCACCATTTTCACTAGCTCGTTAGGTTGACGGCTAAAAAAAGAGGCAATGTTAATATGCTGAAGATACAGTAAGTTCCTAAACAGTTACAATATAGCAAAAAGACAGAAAAAAAATCCTTGTTAAGCACGTAGAAGATACCCAATGGTGAAACAAATGAACGCAACCATGCAAAGGAATAACGGCGGGAAACCAACTTGAGCTTTCCTTCCAACACTCTTCGTCCTTAGTAATGCCTGTAAGAAATGATAGATTCAAATTTTAGAAGTTAGACACAGCCTTGAGGTCAATATGATCCCACGTTCGTATGCAGAAGAATTAGGCGAAACTATTTCCGCTTCATAATAAAGAAACGGCACAGAAAAAGTCTGATTGTTTCAATGGGACTTCAGCTTATTATGAAGTCACTTTAGCTAAAGAAGATATTTTGTTAGATGGAAAGCACAAGATATACCAGGAAGAGTACAAAGCAAGAGAGAAAGGTGTAGAGAGTCACTAACCAATTCTTGTTTCAAAGTTTCCATGTCTTTGATGGTACTTCGCTTCTCTTCTTTAAACTTTGCAATTATGCATTCAGCCTGTAAGAGAATTCTAATCAAGTTCCAACTCTTTGTTTCATAACGAAATGCTAGGCCACAGGATTGCTAGAGGATCATTATTAATTCAGCACCCGGGGAAGAGGGGGGGGGGGTTGGATTTCTGCAGGCTACTTTAACAGTTGCTTTCTGACAAGTCAATACCAGTTCAATAGATATTGAAGGATGAGGTGTTAGTGCATAACCAATTACTCAAATTGTAAAGTACCAGAATCTAGTACAAAAAGACTAACCTCAATTAGCTGAGAATCCAGTGAATTTATCTTAGACTTAAGCTCCTCAACATCTTTGGATAGTGATAATTTTGTTGTCTCCATGTTCAGATGTCTTGGTTTGACAAGCTCATCGGTATTGGACTTCCCATTCTTAGGAGAATTCAACTTGGCATCTTCCACAGACTTTAGCTCCTCCTCAACATCTTTGGATAGTGTCAATTTTGTTGTCTCCATGTTCAGATGTCTTGATTTGACAACCTCATTGATATTGGACTCCCGATTCTTAGGAGAATTCAACTTGACGTCTTCCACAGTCTTTGCCAAGTTTGGCTCCTCTTCTTCTGCAACAAAATCTGCACCCTTGCTGTTCTCAACCACCTGCATTGAGAAGCAATTGTCTAATAGATCGTCACAGTTCAAAAAATTGTCATTATATAAACGTCTTTTACACATACTTGACATATTGTTTCAACAACCTCATCAGTATCGGACTCTGTATTTTTTGCAAAGTTCAAACCTAAGTCCACAATTTTTCCCAATCTTGGCTCCTCTGTTTCTTCCTCAAATTTAATATCCTTGTTGTTCTTACCCACCTGTGTTTGGGAAGAAAACTTTTACTACTGGATTATCACAGTTTCAATAAAGGAAATGTCTCAGGATAATATGTTTTACTCTTGATGACAATGACCAATCTCACCAAAAATTAACGTCACCAAAGTTTATTAGCTGACCAAAAGTTACGGAAATATGCAGGGCATGACCAACCAGTAATTCACTAGTTGACATCCTCTATGGTTTTTATCAGATAATTAAATACCGAAATCCTGGAAGGCACTTCCATATAGGAGAGTAAAAAGTGATGATAATGCAACTTACAGTTTGAGCTGGAGGAAGATTTTCAACACCACTTGGAAAATTTTCCTGTTGCATTGAAGTCTCAATAGGTGCACCTTGCTTGGAAACTCCATTAGCTGGCTGCAGAACTGGAGAGTTGGGTGGACTAACCAGGACAACCCTTAATTTGCACTCTTCAATAGATTTTCTATTGTCTTTGTTGAACTGGCAAAAA
Source organism: Nicotiana tabacum (assembly GCF_000715075.1). Classification (NCBI taxonomy): domain Eukaryota; kingdom Viridiplantae; phylum Streptophyta; class Magnoliopsida; order Solanales; family Solanaceae; genus Nicotiana; species Nicotiana tabacum. The sequence goes on from NC_134093.1 coordinate 33,829,384, forward strand.
AACACAAAATGAAAATGAGAAAATAAAATAGTTGATTCAGATAAGGCATTGCAAGTTTTACCATGCTGGGTGTAATTTCTTCTTCATTAGTTCCAAAAGGGACAACTGTGCTCTGAATCAAAAATTTATCCTTGCATGGCATATCAGATGGAAGGGTCCTCTGAGCTTGCATTGTAACTGCATCTCAAGATAACGTCAGGATTAGAAACTGAAGAATGTTGTTTTGACCGGGTCTTAATCAACCAGTAGAGCCAAAGTTCGACACAATTTTTGCTTGGTTGGACTAGTTTTACTATGGAGTATTTGTGTTCGAGGTCAAATATGAGATAACTACTATTCAGGGTCAAATCTGACTTGACAATATTTTGTAAAGTCATCTCGATAGGTCAAATCACCAGAACCTCAAACTGCCAATATCAAGCATGAGCATTGAAAGGAGAAAAATTAGTTGAATGAAACTTCCTCTCACGTATTGCTGCTCTCCACACATTGACGTTTATATCACTAAAATGATTCAGTAAGCAGGAGCACTAACAGAAGCTACATCTATTTTCCTGCAATATCTTTGCTCCCAAACTCATAGATGACTACTCACTTGAAGGAAGCATGCTTAGCAATGCAGGGATAATTGACTTTATCGTTGTCAACGAATAAAAACTAGAAAAGGAAATTCTATATACCTGTGAAGTCATATGTCGACTTTGGTTTGATAACACCTATATTTGGCCGGACACAGTATTTCTTAGGTGATGTGGTCTTCACCTGTAAAAGAAAAAGTACAGAGTTGGATGGCCTTTCTCTTAATCTCAATAAGGGACAGCTTTGCATGTATCTTATTTTCTAAGGAGTTCATGTGAATCCCTTTTCGACAAAATTACCATACCTTGAAAGCTACATATTGGTCTGTTATATTAGCTAGGTGAACTGCACATGAACTTTGTTTCTTCACCTCAACTAAAAGCAAAGATAGGAGTTAGAAGCACATCCTTTAATCCAAAACAATATAATAGATGCATATGAAGCCTAACTCAAGAATAAGCAAACATCTTTGATGTATCCCAATAAGTCTCAAAAGGTTAACTCTTTATTGAACTGTCTTCCTCTTGAACCATGAAGGTGTTATAAGAACATTTCTTATTTGGCTAAAAGTCATATAGTGATAAATGATAGATAAGATAATTACCATCCAGTAATTACCTTTTTTATCTTTCAACCCAAGTAGGGCATAAAAAAATTTAAGCAACCTCTTAAATAATTTCCTTTTCGGTACTACTGAAAACTATTACAAGCAATGAAAGAGACACACATCTATTAATGCAAGAAAAATATGCAACCACAACAGGCTTCCTCAGCTTAATGTAGTCGAAAAGCAGTCACCACCACTCGGAATAGTAGTACATAACAAAGCCAACTCGGTACATTGATTCAATTAAGTAGCATGTATTCTTGGGTTTAGCAGATGGTGATGCTTTCATTTATTTAGATTAAAAGTTTTAGTACTCAATGCAATTGAAGGGCATCGAGAGTACTAGCCAGAAAATGTCAAGCGTACCCCATCTTTTCATTCTAATTTTCGTTCCATGTTAGTTTTGTGAGGAAGTAAATGCAAGGTTTCAAGTACTTACATGTGAACTTGAGCTCATGAGGTTGAATCTCCACTAGTTGTGTGTTCGTCATTGTTCTTCACCTGCAATCATAGTAGTACAATACACATGATTTAAACGAGAAGAAGTAATAAGCTACTAAATAAGGCAAAACAGAAAACAACACAGGAGAAAAATGAGAAAAAAGGGACGAGGAAGGATGGCCTACAGAAAACATAAACAGGTGCTTATAGTCAGAGGTGGATCTACAGTGTAACCTATGGGTTCACGTGAACCCAGTAGCTTTTTCCCAAACCTTATATATGTATTAAAATATCCACTAAATATCTATAAATATTTTACTACGAACCCAGTTATTATTGTACATTATGTTGAAGACTTGACGTCACTTTAGGAACCCATAAATATAAAATCCTAAATTTACCTCTTATAGTACATGCCTTCAACTTAATAGATCCAAATCAGAATTAACCAGTCTCACTGCCAGCTTATCCGAGTGCAAAATAAATTTGTACATAAAACCAGTGCTTTACTTAACACCATCGATATGCATAATTTACCTACTTTTTATCTTCACATATATGTATTTTAAGGCTTTAAGCAAGAAAACACCAGGAAATTTTTGAATCAAAGGAACCACGTTAGTCTAAAATGTAAATAAGTTTGTACATTAAACCAGTGCTTTACTTAACACCAGCGATACACATAATCAGCTACTTTCTATCGTCACATATGTAAATAAATTTGAATAAAACAAATCGCTGTAGTGCAAAATGTAAATATGAGTCCAGTATCAGATGCAAAAATTCCAACAAAGTGATCAAGCAATCAAACAAGGAATCAACAAAAATATTTTTTTTATAAATAAAAGCATAATAACAAGGAACACCAAAGCCAGTGCTTATTTACAGAGAAACAGTCAACAAATAGAAATTAGATCTCTCTCTCTCTCTCTCTCTCTCTCTCTCTCTCTCTCTCTCTCTCTCTCTCTCTCTCTCTCTCTCTCTCTCTCTCTCTCTCTCTCTCTCTCTCTCTCTCACGCATATGTATATGACTGTGCATCAACTGATTTCAAATTCAGGATGCGTGCGTTGTGGTAAGTAGTTAATTTGAAGCTTGGAATCAGAGAAATCACAATCGTAGAAAATCGTCAAGTGAAAGTTCAAATTCAGATGCAAAAACTACATTGACGAAGTAATCAAAAGAACAAATGAACAACTAAAAACGACTAATTAAGTGAAATCAAATCCAAATGATTACTTACAGAAATTCAAACTCGTAAGACGAAATCACGAAATCGTCCTCTTCTGGTAAAAGCCAATTGTAACGGAGTTGATTATATACTTATATAGAGAGAAAGAAAGTAGGTGATCTGAGACACTCGTAGTGAAGACTTGAAGCGAAAGAATGAGGGAATGGAGCGGTTGCTCTCTCTCTCTCTCTCTCTCTGCGTTCTATGTATTATTTATTAATGCTGCCTTTGTCTTTTGGTCTTCACTTTTTTCCCTTCCTTCCAGCTTTACGTGTATAATTTGAATTTGGTAAAATAAATATATATCATATTTTTTTATTATAAATAATTAGTCCTTCTAAATATAGAATTTTTCACCAATTAATGTGGGCTATAATTGTTTTTTTCCTTTCCACGCCGATGACATCGATATGTGCATAATAGTCAGCACTTTTAGCTTCTTAAGATTTTTGAGATGTTAATATTTGCGACTTATAATATCTTAGTATATATCTAACTATATTTGTTTTTAGTTTTTTAAAAAGTTAAACTAATTTGGTCTCATTTAGCTCACAAAATGAGTAAACTAACTGCCAATAGGGGAAAATATCACATACTCGTATAATATAAAAATATATTACATATAGAGGATTGAAATGTCAAGGACAAAATAAATATTATTTAGGATAAAAGGGGTAGACCGTCTATTATTCATATAGTTAAAAGGGTTTGATTTTTAAAATAAACTTGGAGAGCGTAAATTATTTTCACTCAATTTAGCTCTAAAAAAGAGTCAAATAACTGTCAATTAATAAGAGAAATCTGCTCAAATAAATGTGGATTAGTGGAGTATTTGCTAGATTAGTTCTTTAATGTTAAATGTTGTGCTGGAGCTGTTTGTACTTCCCTTGAGTAGGATGGAAGTAGCACTGCTATAAACTTAATTATAATCAAGTGTATCAACTTCCTTTAACGGATCATGTTTTGACTAATTTTGACTAAAACGTTGAAATAAGTTATAATTAATCAATCTTATTTAAGAAGTTAGTTCATCTGTGAGTGAGAGAGAAGAGAGCTATACATGTGTGTGAAAATTTAGTATCGGAAGGGATAATAACTTAAATCATCAGTGTGCGCCAAATTAATAAGTTTATATCAAAAAAAGAAATGCTAAATTGTTTGTTCAATCTTTGTCCAATCAAACAAAATTAACACATTTTGACAAGTATTTGATATTTGATATCACACACACAAAGTCTCAATATGTAACATAGATAACTTCTATACATTGTGTAAAATGGATATATTAAAATTTGAATATTGTTGCTGATAATAAATATTAAATATTAGTTTAAATAACAGCAAAGTAATAACATTTTTTTGTTGCTCTTATTGTAATTAGGTAGCAAAAAGATAGTGTTCATAACTTCGTGTTAAAGGCAAAAAGGTGGAGATGGTACCAAAATCAACTTAGCGTTTGATTATCTAAAGTAATCGAGTTGTTTCGCTCATAACTTTATTTCTTCCAATCAACTTGAAAAAAAAAACTTGGTGATTCTTTCTTTTCTTCTTTTTTGAATTTTTTTCTTCTTGAAAGCACTTTAATAGCTATATCCACGTGCATTTTCCGCATCACTTTAATATTTCTGAACTTCTTTTGGTTTTCAAATGGTTATTTTTTTCCTCTTCTTGAAAAGGTAAAGCTTTTGAATAAAGGAAAATAACACCTAAGATTGCTTTTCAATATTCTAACTATTGAAACTTGTATACGAATTTAGAATTTTGTATATGTACCATATACTTTATCTCTGCTTCATTTTATATGACACTATTATTATTATCATTATTATTATTATTGTTGTTGTTGTTGTTATTATTATTTAAGCAAGTATCTCTTCCTCTAATTATAAATTTTCAAACAAATTTGAAAATACTTTTTACCTACAAGAACTGTGATTCCTAATATTTATATATTTATATTTATATATTTATATTTATATATATTGACCTGAGCGATTTTGCTTTTTATGATTGACAAAGGAACACATGCATGAACCTGATTCGTGGACATTGTACACATGTTACGGTCAGAATCAAGCAAAAGACATGCACGTGCAAGGGATAAGTATAAGTGGTTATTTCTGATAGTCCCTGAACGAAAAGATTACATACTTGATAAGGAGCAGCACTCATTACTTGAAGAAAATTCTATCAAAGATAAGGAAGGAGTTAGAAGTTAAAGATAACTAGAACTCTTCTACCAAGGAAGACTAAAGCATTAGAACTCTAGTTAACCCTTATTCTACTAACTCTATAAATATCAGTTGTGTTCTCTTTTACCGATGACGCACAAGTACTAAAGTAAAAGCAAGAATTGAGAGCAAAATAGCAAGGTATTTTGTGAGCAATTCCTGTGAGATTCAAGAGTTGTACCTTTCAGCTTTCTTAGAAGCAAATTGTACTAGGTACCTGAGTTATACCATTCAAGTTAGAGTTAATCCTTAGGTTTGCAAGAGGTTGTAAACTCAAGTTGTATCTTTCAAGTTATAGTTAACTTGAAGTAGTCGCAACAACTTGTGGTGTGTTTCTACAAGGGTTAGAGTTAATACTTAGGTTTGCAAGAGTTTGTAAACTTTGTTGTTGGTTCAGAGTTATAGTAAAGTATTTAAAAAAAATCCTACTGGGTAGTAGGTCGCGGGTTTTTCACCTTTTGAGCTGGGTATTTTCCATATAAAAATCATTGTGTTTTTTACTTTCTGTATTATTTATTCCACAGCTATAGTGTAAGGAACGCATAAAATAACTAGCTCCTAAAATTAGTGCACGCAAAAATTGGACACCACACAAATCACCCCCCCTCTTGTGTGGTATTTGAAGTATAAAATGTCATTGGTATCAGAACGGGTTATCCTTGAAGAGGCTAACACCTAAGGAAAAGATCAAGATAAGTGGACCACCTGAAAATTGGGAAGAAAAATCTACCACTAGGCCACCACTATCCAATGATCAATTCTATTCTTTGTGGAAGGAGAGGAGAAGAGATCACTTGCAGATGACTGATGGATGCTTCAAATGCGGTAAAAAAACCATATGATTAATAACTGTCCTATGTGGGAAATCGAATGGAAAAAGAAGAGATCTAAAAGAAGAAACATAAAGAAGGAACAAGTTTATGATAAGAAGAGCTACAACAAAGGGCCATCCAAAGCAATGATTACCGCTTGAAAAGACAATTTAGACGAGGACAATGATGATGATGACGATGATGATGATGATGATGATGATGATAATGATGATGATGATGATGATGAACGAGCTCTAATAGCAATTCGAGAATCTGAAGATGAACCTGATGAAGAATCTGAGATACGTTTTTTTGGATCTTAAGGATAAAATTAAATTCCTTTATACAGATAGACTATTAGAATTGTTGCTAACTTTAATTGATCAATCCAAGAATATAAGTTGTAAAAAAGAATAGTCTCAAAAGAGTATAACTTTTTAAAAGTAGAATGCAAAAACCTGGAAATAAACGCTTGTAAAACTAAAAAGGAAAATATTGTTTTGAAGAACCAGGTTCATGCACTTGATACAACTGACTTAGAACTTAGATCTGAAAATATAAAGTTAAAGTTAGGGGCATGAAAAGAGATAGCCAGTGATATACAACTCAACATACTTAAGGAAGGTTAAAGATGAGCTGTACAAAAAGAAGAAAATGTAAGATTTTTGAAAGAGGACTTGACAAAGGTTAAACATAAGCTTGATAGAACATGTAAAAAGAACAAGTCCTCTGATGATCTTTCATGGCTACAAGAACACCATAGTAGCAATAGAAAGGGACTTGGCTTTGGGAACTTTGCACCTAAACAGGATCCCCAAAATAAGTACCTAACACTCCTTGAGAATAAGATTTGCACTCACTATGGTAACACTGGACACTATATGAGTGAATGTGTAGAAAAAGATAAAGCAACTCTAAGGAACAAAAACTTTGTTCTAAAAAAGAATATACTGCCAAGTTGGGCAAAGAAAAATCAGATTTATCATTTTGCCCAAAGAAAGGGACCCAAACTAGTTTGGATTCCCAATACTAACCTCTGATTTTCTTTTGCAGGTCCAAGTGTGAGAGAGCAACCAAGTATGGTATATGAACAGTGGTTGCTCAAAACACATGACAAGAAATAAAAAAAGGTTCCTATCACTTGTGGTCTTTAAAGGTGGTAATGTCTTCTTTGTAAATGGAGAGAAATGTGAGATCATTGGAGTTGGGAAGGTAAGAAAATCATATTCTCACTCAATTGAGAATGTCTACCTGATAGATTGTTGAAATATAGCTTGATAAGTATCTCACAACTGTGTGATAGAGGAAACATGGTAGCTTTCACCTCTACAAAATATTTTGTGATTAATCTTACCACTAACAAAATAGTTTTGCAGGTAAAAGAGTGAACAATATATATGTGATAGATCTGTCCACACTTTTAGAAAATGAACTCACTTGATTGAATATCATGGACGGTGATCCCCTCATTTGGCATAAGAGACTTGGACATGCTAGTCTAAGACTCTTAGTCAACTCAACAAACTAGTCTCCAAAGACTTGGTGATATGGTTGCTTAACATTAAGTTCAAAGAAGACAAAGTTTTTTAGGCTTGTGCAAGAGGGAGGCATGTAAGATCTTCTTTCAAAAGCAAAATAATGGTAGGTACTACCAGGTCGATGGAACTGGTCCATATGGATATGTGTGGACCAATGAGTATAGTAAGCAAATATGATAAGAGGTATATTTTGGTGCTTGTTGATGATTACTCTAGATTTACTTGGACACTATTTTTAACATCTAAAGATGAAGTATTTGACATGTTCACTTTATTTGTTAGAAAAACTCAAAAATAACTAGGTTATCAACTTGTATCAATTAGGTCTGATCATGGTACTGAGTTTGAGAATGCTAAATTTTCTGAATTTTGTGATGAGCATGACATAGATCATAATTTTTCTGCTCCTAGTACTCCACAACAAAATTGAGTAGTTGAAAGAAAGAATATGACATTGGAGAAAATGGCTAGGACCATGTTACTTGTAAGTTGCCTCGTAGCTTCTGGGCAGAAGCTGTGAACACTGCATGCTACATCATAAATAGGGGCATGACTAGATCTCTTGTTGACAAAAATCCCTATGAGTTACTGTGATGGCCCAAAATATTATTTTTAAATTTAATAATTAATTCTGTATTCTAAGACCTCAAAAAGTACTATTTGTCACTTTTCGATTTGCGTGCATAGTCCGTAAAATTTTCCGCAAGATTTTTATGTGAGAAATGGATTAAAATATGAACTAGAGCCTTAAAACTTAACTGAATTTACTTTGGTCAATATTTTGAGCAAACGGACCCGGATCAGTATTTTGGCAGTTTTGGTAGGTCTGTATCGTGATTTTGGACTTGGGCGTATGTCCAAAATTTAATTGAAGATCCCTAGCTCAAGTTATGACCATTTAATGTAAACTAGTAATTTAAAGGCTAAAGATTTTCAAGTTTGACCACGGGGTTGACTTTTTGTTATCGGAGTCGGAATCCAGTTCCGAAAGTTTTCATAGCTCTGTTATATCATTTATGAATTGTGTGCAAAGTTTGAGGTCAATCAAACTTGATTCGATAAGTTTCGGCATCAAATGTAGAAGTTGGAAATTTCATAAGACTAAAGTTTCAAGTGAGTTCGCACAAGACCTAATTTCAATTGAGCATAACTCTCATGATACAAAGTTTTATATGGTATATTATCTATCAAATGAAAGATCGTTGAGTCTGGTTTCTAAAGCTTCAAACCGTTTGTCATTTGGACATTCCTACAAGAAGTTATGGCCAAATTACCAAAAGCTGGAAAAATGTGATTATGCGGCAAATTGTGCGATCGCATAATCATTATGCGATCGCAAAACACATTGTGCGACCCAAAAATGGGTCGCAGACCTGTCCAGTGCAGCCCAATTTTTGGTATCGATTGTGCGGTCCATTGTGCGACCCGCATACCCATTGTGCGGTCCATTGTGTGACCGCATACCTCAGTTCGGAGGGTCCATTTACCTATTTTCATAACCCGACCCCATTTTGATAAATAGGTTTTGGGCATATTTTGGGGTAATTATCTAATGATTTTAGAGAGAAGTGAGAGTGTTCTAGAGAGAGGAAGTAGATAAAGTGTCTTGTTCATCAAAATCTTGTCCAAGCCTTGAAATCCAACAAGAAATCCATCAAGTTCTTCATCAAAGATGTAAGGTTTTCTAACCCCTAATCTTCAATTTCGAGTTTGGGTAATGATGGGTGATTAAGAGTATGATTCTTGGGTACAATAGTATTATTTATACGTATCAATAAGGTTTATGAAAAGATTGTTGAGTTCAAATGGGTAAAGATTAAGTTGCAAATGATAGAAATCTTCAAAGACTTTAATTGAAGATTTGAGGGTCGAGTTGACATCGAAATTGGATAATTTTTGTATGGTTGAACTCGTAGCGGAACGGGTGTTCGAATTTCGCGAGTTTTTCTGGGATTTGAGACGTGGGTCCCACTGTCAAATATTTAAATAAATTTTAGATTTTATTCGGAAAATTATTACATTCATATGGAATTATATCTTATGAATCGTATTAAGTATATCGAATTGTTTGTGATAGATTTGAAGTTTTTGGAGACAAATTTAAAGGAAAAGCTTTGGTCGAGTAGTTGATTGGAATTTACAAAACGGGGTAAGTGTCATAGTTAACCTTGACTTGAGGGAATAGAACCCTTAAACTATTTGTTATGTGAAATGCATGTGAACGACGTATAGGTGAGGTGAGGAGTGTCTATACGTCGTCAAATTAATTGTTTGCATAATTACTTGAAAAAAATCATAAATCGTTTTAAATCATGAATTAATTATTATAATAATTATTTTTCTCCTATTCTTTGTAAATTATTAATTTTTGAATTCATGCATTAATTGTTACATGCTATTTGAATTATGTGTCTTAATTATTATTTGACATTTAGCATATTAAATATTAAACTGTCTATTTTCTCCCTGATTTCCATAATAACTTGCTAATTATCATTGCTTGTTTCATAATTAAATCATAATTATTGTATGCTTGTTGTATTATAATTTTATATTAATTGTTGTATTTATTGGGAAAATTTCTTCTATAAGAATTGGTAAATGAATATATTGGAGGAGCGGGTTGCACGCCGCAACAGAATTGAATTGGTAAATGAATATATTAGAGGAGCGGGTTGCACACCGCAATAGAATTGATTGAAATGAACATATTGGGGGATCGGGTTGCACGCCGCAATAAACTTATTAAAAGTCCATATTGGGGGATCAGGTTGCACGCCGCAATAGACTTATTAAAAGTTCATATTGGGAGATCAGGTTGCACGCCGCAACAGACTTATTAAATGTCCATATTAGGAGATCGGGTTGCACGCCGCAACAGACTTATTAAAAGTCCATATTGGGGGATCATATTGCACGCCACGACAGACTTATTAAAAGTTCATATTTGGGGGATCGGGTTGCACGCCGCAACAGACTTATTAAAAGTCCATATTGGGGGATCGGATTGCACGCCGCAAGAGACTTATTAAAGTTTATATTGGGGGATCGGATTGCACGCTGCAACAGACTTATTAAAAGTCCATATTGGGGGATCGGATTGCACGCCACAACAGACTATATAAAAAGTCCATATTGGAGGATCCGGTTGCACGCCGCAACAGACTTGTTAAAAAGTCTATATTGGAGGATCGGGTTGCACGCCACAACAGACTTATTAAAAGTCTATATTGGAGGATCGGGTTGCACGCCGCAACAGACTTATAAAAAGTCCATATTGGAGGATCGGATTGCACGCCGCAATAGACTTATTTAAAAGTCAATATATACTTGATTAAAAATAATTATATGAGAGGATTGAAAATGAATATATTGTGGAAGCGGTTTGTACGCTATAACGGAAATTGGTTGAAATAATAATGGATTATGACTGCTGAGTTGGCTTCAATTATTATAAATGAGTTACCTAATTTATTTCTATTATTGTTGTTGTTACTAATATTGCGTACGGGTTAATGTAAGTGAACCGCCTTACCTTCGTCACTACTTCGTCGAGGTTAGGCTTAACACTTATCAGTACATGGGGTTGGTTGTACTGATACTACACTCTACACTTCTTGTACAGATTTCATAGTTGGTCCCAGTGGCGTACCATAGACTTGCTCGGATTTCAGCTACTCAGAGGAGACTTGAGGTATAACTGCACAGCGTTCGCAGTTCTGAAGTCCCTGTCTACTTTACTTTAGCTGTATGTTTATTTCAAGACAACTTTATTTTGTTTAGACCTTTATTTGTAGTATTCTAGAAGCTTGTGTACTTGTGACACCAATTCTGGGATGGTATTTAGATACCGTTGTTTTTATGGATTATTCACTATATTTCAGACCTTACTTCCGCATTTGTTCCTTTGTTATTAATAAATTTAAAAATTATTTTAAAATAGATAATATTATTCTAACGTTGACTTGCCTAGCAAGTGAAATATTAGGCGCCATCACGGTCCCGAAGGTGAAAATTTCGGGTCGTGACAGTTGGTATCAGAGCCCTAGGTTACATAGGTCTCACGAGTCACAAGCAAACTTAGTAGAGTATGAAGGATCAGTACGGAGACGTATGTACTTATCTCTCAGAGGCTATGAAGTTTAGGAACAATATCACTTCTTTCATTCCTTATCGTGCGACATTGATTTTGATTGAAACCTATATCTCGTATTCCTTTGTATCTACTCGTGTATGACATTGCACACTCGGTATCAGTTGTGCGTCGACGGTTTGTGATGTCGTAGATGAACTACGAGGGAGTCAGAGATGCTCAAACATTGCCTCAACGTGTGATTCCGACTAAAGATACGGACATATTAAGAGATCACCCAGTGAATCATGTGGGGGGTGAAACGGACCTTGGTATCTGGTTGATTTATACGAGCTGTGAAGGTTAATATTGTGGACCATCGGACGTGGTGAACTATGACTTCGCGCCGAGTGGGGGAGTCCACTATCAATGAATGGATTGCGAGTCATGTGTTATATCAGTTTTGGCCTGAAATGTATATATGTGGTACTGAAAGGTTCCCCCAAAATTTACATGTGTTTAAGGCCTGAGATTTTGTAGAGGATAAGGTTGGGACTTGCGGTATGTCCGCCTCCGTAATAATCTTATACTTCAGTACCAAAGGAGTTAGAGAAACAACATTAAATTTACAGAAGGTCTACTCAGCGTGGACGTCACGGTTGCGGATTTTGGGGTGCTTTGGAGGAAGTACAATGGTTGATGAGATTCTAGACTATGTGGTTCGTGCCAAGATTTGTCTGTATGGAGCTCTACTTTTGTGATCGTTGTGTATAAATAGGGGTAAGGGTTACCCCAAATAAGAATCGAAGAGTATGTTAAGAAATGGGTCAGCTCATCAATGTTGAGTGAGCATAACAAACGAAGAAATTGGCCTTGGGAGAGATAATTCTCCAACAGTGTCCGTGGCAAGCCCATGAAGAGGGCAGACCAGCCAGAGAGCGAGTCCACAGACTCATTAAAGGACTCAATTATGATCGAAAAATTTTGTACGACTCGGGAGCTATAGGCTGATACTTCATTTCCGCTATTGGTAAAAATTACCAAGATAATAGTATGTGTTCGGGGTGAAACTAAGGATACCAAGAGGTCTCAAGGTTCTGTAGGATTCAATGGATTATACTCTGCAAGTATAAATCATTATGGCGGGGGCTCGGGCAGTCAGCCATCCCAGTCCGCACATCGGATTACTCGGGGTGCTCCAGTAAGTTCTTTTAATGCACCACCGATATGAGTTTCCCACAATGGATATTCCAGTTATCTGACACAGACTCAATGTGAGCAGCCAAACCCGCAAAGGGGTTGTTATGAATACGGTGATACTAGGCACATCATGAGAAAATTGTCCCAAACTTGGGAGAGGCATATTTCATCAAAGAACTCAGGCTACGTACCCCATTGCAGTTACTACACCACCCACACGATCAGTTAGGAGTGGAGGACAGGCGGGTATAAGGCGTCCTAGAGGTGGAGACCCAACCGTTGTTATATTTGTTTTATGGTATGGTGGAGGTCGTTACATCAGATGGTGTCGTTATAGGTACGACCTAGATTTAAAATAAAGGAATAATTTCCTTAACTTGATTCGGCTATGAGTATCAAGACTAGTCCTCCTATTGTGCTCCACTTATGAGTGAGCTTCGTAATTCTATAACCTACTTATGTGTTTACTCCTGTTGGGTGGTTTTATGGAGATAACTACGCTTATCATTCCATGTTGGACTCTAATAAGATTTGTGAGGCTAAAGGTGCCTTTCTGATACTCATTTCGGTAAGTTTTGATGTATTTTTCGGATAATTAATTACAAATTGTGAATTATATGCCCTACCGATGTGGGGTTCATTATGTGTTGTGACTTTGTATAACCAAAATTATTTAAAAGGAGAAAATGGAAATTTTCAATTGACACGATGTGCATATTACTTGTGATCTAGAACTAAGGACGAGATCCTTGCATTTTTAATATAAATCGATATGTTTAAACCGAGCTACGAGCTGCGGTGAAAGTTATATAAGGACGAGATCCTTGTGAGGAAAATTCTTGTGTTTAAGTTCTCCCTTATGAAATTAAATATGTACTATAGCAATAATAGGGAGTCAGGCATGTTAGGCTTATTTGAGAATTCTTGTATGAAAATCTCTGTGCATATTTGCCAAATTCGTGTTTGTAATTATGGAGTTTTAACCTACGAGGTAGGTGCCCGCCCAGGTGGCGTTAAATGCGACTCGTTAATTTGGGTAAATAATTATGAGGTCTTCATGCCTCACATCTCGTTATCAGTATTGTGAAGATGTGAAACGAGATTTTTTTAAACATGAAGTTAATTGGCAATTCTGTAATTGGTTATGAACAACTATTAAGACTAGATTGACCCAGAAAGGTGCCCTATTCAGATGGTCAGATGAGTGTGAGTTGAGCTTCCAAAAGCTCAAGACCGTTTTGACTACGACGCTAGTGTTGGTATTACCCACAGGTTCAGGATCGTATACGGTATATTGTGATGCATCTCACATTGGGCTTGGTGCAATATTAATGTAAGATGGCAGGGTGATTGCATATGCGTTGCGCCAGTTGAAAGTTCACGAGAAGAATTATCATGTCCATGACTTAGAATTGGCGTCCATGGTTCATGCGCTGAAGATTTGGAGGCATTACCTTTACGGTGTCTCGTGTGAGGTATTTACCGATCATCGTAGCCTTCAGTATTTGTTCAAATAAAAAGATCTTAATTTGAGGCAGAGAAGATGGTTGGAGTTTTTGAAAGACTATGATATCACCATTTTGTATCACCCCGGAAAGGCCAATGTGGTGGCCGATGCTTTGAGTAGAAAGGCTGTGAGTATGGGCAGCCTTGATTATATTCTGGTTGGTGAGAGATCGTTAGCTGCAGATGTTCAGACCTTGGCTAATCAATTCGTGAGGTTAGATATTTCAGAACCCAGTTAGGTTCTAGCTTGCACTGTCGCTCGGTCTTCTTTATATGAGTATATCCGAGAGCGACAGTATGATGATCCTCATATACTTGTCCTTAAGGACATGGTGCGGCATGGTGATGCCAAACAAGTTGTTGTGGGGAAGATGGAGTTTTGCGAATGCAATGTCGTATTTGTGTGCCTAATATTGACGGGCTTCGTGAATTAATCCTTGAAGAGGCACACAGTTCCAAGTATTCTATTCATCCAGGTACCGCCAAAATGTATCAAGATTTGCGGCAACATTATTGGTGGAGGATAATGAAAAAGGATATAGTTGCATATGTAGCTCGGTGTCTGAATGGTCAGCAAGTTAAGTACGAGCATCAGAGACCTGGTGGTTTGATTCAGAAGTTAAAAATTCCTGAGTGGAAATGAGAGCGTATCACAATGGATTTTATTGTTGGACTCCCACGGACTCAGAGAAAATTTGATGCAGTTTGGGTCATTGTGGACAGGTTGACCAAGTTAGCATATTTCATTCCAGTGGCAGTTACCTATTCTTCAGAAAGGTTAGCTGAAGTTTACATTCGTGAGATTATCCGCCTTCAAGGTGTGCCCGTGTCTATTATTTGAGATCGAGGTACACAGTTTACCTCACACTTTTGGAGAATTACACAACGTGAGTTAGGCACACAGATTGAGTTGAGTACAATATTTCATCCACAGACAGACGGATAGTCAGAGTGCACCATTTAGATATTGGAAGATATGCTTCGCGCTTGTGTTATGGACTTTGGAGGTTCTTGGGATCAATTTTTGCCACTTCCTGAGTTTTCTTATAATAATAGCTACCAGTTGAGCATTCAGATGGCTCCATATAAGGCATTATATGGAAGGCGATGTCGTTCGCCAGTTGGCTAGTTTGAACCGGGAGAGGTTCGGTTGTTGGGTACCGATTTGGTATAGGATACCTTGGGTAAGGTCAAAGTTATTCAAGATCGACTTCGCACAACTCAGTCTAGGCAAAAGAGTTATGCCGACCGTAAATTTCATGATATTGCATTCATGGTTGGAGAAAGAATATTGCTCCGGGTTTCACCTATGAAAGGTGTAATGAGGTTCAGAAAGAAGGGCAAGTTGAGCCCTAAGTATATCAGACCCTTTGAAATTCTTGAAAGGGTGGGTGAAGTAGCCTACAGGCTGGCATTACCACCTAGTTTATCAGCGGTTCATCCGGTGTTCCATGTGTCTATGCTCTAAAAATATCATGATGATCTGTCCCATGTGTTAGATTTCAGCTGAGTTCAATTGGACTAAGATTTGACTTACGAGGAGGAATCAGTGGCTATTCTAGCCCGGCAGGTCCGATAGTTGAGGTCTAAGAGTTATCCTTCAGTCCAAGTACAATGGAGAGGTCAGCCGGTAGAGACATCTACCTAGGAGTCCGAGTCGGACATGTGGAGTAAATATCCACACTTATTCACCAGCTCAGGTATTTTTTCTAACTTCGTTCGAGGACGAACGTTTGTTTTAGAGGTAGAGAATGTGATGGTCTAAAATATCATCTTTCAATTTAATAATTAATTCTTTGTTCTAAGACCTCGAAAAGCACTATTTCTCACTCCTCGACTTTCGTGCGTAGTCTGTAAAATTTTCCGGAAAGTTATTATGTGAGAAATCGATTAAAATATGAACTAGAGTCTTAAAACTCAACTGAGTTGACGTTGGTCAACTTTTTGAGCAAATGGACCCAGATCAGTATTTTAATAGTTCCGATAGGTCCGTATCGTGATTTGGAATTTGGGCGTATGCCCGAAATTTAATTTGGAGGTCCCTAGCTCAATTTATGACTATTTAACGGAAACTAGTAATTTAAAGGCTAAAGATTTCCAAATTTGTCCACGGGGTTGACTTTTTGAAATCGGAGTCGGAATCCAGTTCTGAAAATTTTCATAGCTCTTTTATGTTATTTATGACTTGTTTGCAAAGTTTGAGATCAATCGAACTTGATTCGATAGGTTTCGTCCTCGAATGTAGAAGTTGGAAATTTCATAAGACTAAAGTTTCAAGTGAGTTCGCACAAGACCTAATTTCAAATACACATAACTCTCATGATAAAAAGTTTTATATGGTGTATTACCTATCAAATTAATGATCTTTGAGTCTAGTTTCTAACTCTTCAAACCGTTTATCATTTGGATATTCCTACAAGAAGTTATGACCAAATTACCAAAAGCTAGAAAAATGTGATTATGCGGCAAATTGTGCGATCGCATAATCATTATGCGATCGCAAAACACATTGTGCGACCGCAAAATGGGTTGCAGACCTATCCAGCGCGGCCCAGTTTTCGGCATCGATTTTGCGGTCCATTGTGCGACCCGCATACCCATTGTACGGTCCATTGTGCGACCGCATACCTCAGTTCGGAGGGTCCATTTACCTATTTTCATAACCCGGCTCCATTTTGATAAATAGGTTTTGGGCATATTTTGGGGTAATTATCTAATGATTTTAGAGAGAAGTGAGAGTGTTCTAGAGAGAGGAAGTAGATAAAGTGTCTTGTTCATCAAATTCTTGTCCAAGCCTTGAAATCCAACAAGAAATCCCTCAAGTTCTTCATCAAAGAGGTAGGGTTCTAACCCCTAATCTTCAATTTAGAGTTTGGGTAATGATGGGTAATTAAGAGTATAATTTTTGGGTGCAATAGTATTATTTATACGTATCAATAAGGTTTATGGAAAGATTGTTGAGTTCAAATGGGTAAAGATTGAGTTGAAAATGATAGAAATCTTTAAAGACTTTAATTGAAGATTTGAGGGTCGAGTTGACATCGGAATTGGATAGTTTTTGTATGGTTGAACTCGTAGCGGAACAGGTGTTCGGATTTCGCAAAGTTTTCCGGAATTTGAGACGTGGGTCCCACTGTCGAATATTTAAATGAATTTCAGATTTTATCCGGAAAATTATTACATTCATATGGAATTAATTCTTATAATTCGTATTGAGTATATCGAATTGTTTGTGAATATATTTGAAACTTTTGGAGACAAATTTAAAAGGAAAAGCTTTGGTCGAGTAATTGATTGGAATTTGCAAAGCGAGGTAAGTGTCGTAGTTAACCTTGACTTGAGAGAATAGAACCCTTAAACTATTTGTTATGTGAAATGTATGTGAACGACGTATAGGCAAGGTGACGAGTGTCTATACGTCGTCAAATTAATTGTTTGCATAATTACTTGAAAAAAATCATAAATCATTTTAAATCATGAATTAATTATTATAAGAATTGTTTCTCTCCTATTCTTTGTAAATTATTAATTCTCGAATTCCTGTATTAATTGTTGCATGCTATTTGAATTATGTGTCTTAATTGTTATTTGACATTTAGCATATTAAATATTAAACTGTCTATTTTCTCCCTGATTTCCATAATAACTTGCTAATTGTAATTGCTTGTTTCATAATTAAATCAAAATTATTGTATGCTTATTGTCTTATAATTTTATATTAATTATTGCATTTATTGGAAAAATTTCTTCTATAAGAATTGGTAAATGAATATATTGGAGGAGCGGGTTGCACGCCGCAACAGAATTGAATTGGTAAATGAATATATTGGAGGAGCGGGTTGCACACCACAACAGAATTGATTGAAATGTATATATTGGGAGATCAGATTGCACATCGAAACAGACTTACTAAAAATTCATATTGGGGGATTGGGTTGCACGCCGCAACAGACTTATTAAAAGTCCATATTCGGGGATCAGGTTACTTATTAAAAGTCCATATTGAGGGATCGGGTTGCACGCCGCAACAGACTTATGAAAAGTCCATATTGGGGGATCGGATTGCACGCCGCAACAGACTTATTAAAAGTCCATATTGGAAGATCGGATTGCACGTCGCAATAGACTTATTAAAAGTCTATATTGGGGGATCAGATTGCATGCCGCAACAGACTTATTAAAAGTCTATATTGGGGGATCGGATTGCACGTCGCAACAGACTTATTAAAAATCCATATTGGGGGATCGGATTGCTTGCCGCAACAGACTTATTAAAAGTCCATATTGGGGGATCGGATTGCATGTCGCAACAAACTATATAAAAAGTCCATATTGGAGGATCGGGTTGCACGCCGCAACAGACTTATTAAAAGTCTATATTGGACGATCGGGTTGCACGCCGCAACAGACTTATAAAAGTCCATATTGGAGGATCAGGTTGCACGCCGCAGTAGACTTTTTTAAAAGTCAATATATACTTGATTAAAAATAATTATATGAGAGGATTGAAAATGAATATATTGTGAAAGCGGTTTGTACGCTATAACGGAAATTGGTTGAAATAATAATGGATTATGACTGCTGAGTTGGCTTCAATTATTATAAATGAGTTACCTAATTTATTTCTATTATTGTTGTTGTTACTAATATTGCGTACAGGTTAATGTAAGTGAACCGCCTTACCTTCGTCACTACTTCGTCGAGGTTAGGCTTAACACTTATCAGTACATGGGGTCGGTTGTACTGATACTATACTCTGCACTTCTTGTACAGATTTCATAGTTGGTCCTAGCGGCGTACCATAGACTTGCTCGAATTTCAGCTACTCAGAGGAGACTTGAGGTATAACTGCACAGCGTTCGCAGTTCTGAAGTCCCCGTCTACTTTACTTTAGCTGTGTGTTTATTTTCAGACAACTTTATTTTGTTTAGACCTTTATTTGTAGTATTCTAGAAGCTCGTGCACCTGTGACACCAATTCTGGGATGGTATATAGACATCGTTGTTTTTATGGATTATTCACTATATTTCAGACCTTACTTCCGCATTTGTTCATTTGTTATTAATAAATTTAAAAATTGTTTTAAAATAGATAATATTATTCTAATGTTGACTTGCCTATCAAGTAAAATGTTAGGCGTCATCAAGGTCCCGAAGGTAGAAATTTCGGGCCGTGACAGTTACTTAAATGGGGAAAGTCAAATATATCCCATCTTAGGGAATTTAGAAGCAAGTGCTTTGTTCACAATAATGAAAAAGACTCCCTAGGAAAGTGTGATCCCAGAAGTGATGATGGAGTATTCTTGGGATACTCTTTACATAGTAAAGGATATAAGATATATAATAAAAGAACTATGTGTGTTGAAGAAGGTGTATATGTTTTTTTAATAAAACTAATCTTTCTGAGAGATAGGAACAAGATATTGAAGATATTGGGCTGATATGAAATTCTAATGGTGAAACTACAGTCCAGCTTGAAGTTGCAACACGGGGAGGAACAAGTGATGGAACATGTCCTTCCACCTAGGGCAACCTGAAAGGGGGAACCGACTTGAGAGGAGCTGATCCCAAAACCTCGAGGGAACCTGTCCATGAACCTATTCCTCAGTAATAAAACCAGGAAGGAACATCCAAAGAAATTGACACTCCTATTGCAATATCCACAAAATTGGATTTGGATGAACCTGGTTCATCTGTTGATCAGAAAATGTTTAGGGGAATGATTGACTTTTTGTTATATCTCACTGCTAGTAGATCTGGCATTGTTTTCAGTGTAGGCCTTTGTGCTAGATTTCAGGAGAATCCAAAGGAGTATCACTTGAAGGTTGTCAAGAGGATCTTGAGATACTTAAATGACACAACTGATCTTTGCATGTGGTATCCAAAAGGTAGGAATTTTGATTTAGTGGGTTATGATGATCCTGAGCATGCAGGTTTTCTTGTGGATAGAAAGAGTACTTTAGGTATGACACACTTTATTGGCTCATGTCTTGTATCTTAAGCCACCAAAAAAGCAAAACTTTGTGGCTTTGTCTACTACTAAAGCTGAGTATGTGGTTGTTGCCTCATGTTGTGCTCAATTATTGTGGATTAAACAGTAATTAATAGATTTTGGAATTGACATAGGTTGTGTCCCTATCTGTTATGATAATACAAGTGTAATCAGTATGACCAAAAACCCGGTCCATCACAAAAGAACTAAGCATATAGATGTTAGGCATCATTTTCTAAAGGATAATTTTGAGAAAGGTTTGATTACTGTGGAATTTTTTGCTACCGATAAGCATATAACTGGCATCTTCACAAAAGTTTTAAGTAGGGATCACTTTGAAAGGAACATGTTAGAATCATGGATGATTAATATTACCTAAAAGAAATCGGTTCTAACTCAATGATTGGTTAGATAATTTGTGAATTTTGTAAATAATTAGATTAGACATTGATCGGTCTTATACTTTTATTAGTATACTCTTGTGCCATGTGCTTAAATGTCTTACTGATGTCTATTTATATTACTCTTAATTTCTTCGAAAAAATTAGTCTTATACAAGAGAACTTTCAGTGAAGAACCTGGTCCATCGGGCTAATAAGGTATGTATTCTACACCTCGCATAATTTGAAATAACATCATATGAATCATGATCTGAAAAGAGTCCCACTTTGTCTCAAACTCCTTTTGAGCCAATCAGTTACAAACCAACCAGTTTCACCCCTAAACCCACGTGCCATAATTATCGAGATTTTTGGGGAAGAGTCTGACGTCTCTTCAAACTGAAACTCCTAAAATGAAAAGACTTGTAAACTCCCAAATATTATTGTTACACACTCAAAATTTTCCTATTTTAATTGATCTGAACTTACCCTCTTATCTCAATTTTTTTCGAAAGATCTAAATATCCATAAACCTCAAAAGTCTCTGCATTTCTCTCCAGTTTCTGAACTGATCAAATGGCAAACACTCACGAGAATCCCAAAAACTCTGAAAACCTTTCCTCACCACCCAAAAAACCTTCACCCACACTTTCAACCACCCAAACCCCCAAGAAAAAACTTATCAAAATGATTGCACGTAAAACAATATCAAGCAAATAACAAGCCAAGAAATTGAATGAGAAGCTACAAGCTAGTCAAGCAGAATAACCATAAAATTCTCATGATTCTTTTTGGTCTGTGACTGAGGGGAAAGAACCAGTTTCTTCTAAAACTGAACAGGTAACCTCTAAATTTCCCACCTCTGAGTTTGGTTCTGAAATTGCAAAAAATATTGAGAATCGGTTTGTTTTGGTTGGGTCTATGGCTGGTATTGAAATGAGAAATATTGTTACTAGAGACATTGGTGGTGAAAATAAAACATGAGTGAGGATATTGAGGTTGATGCGAGGGGAAGGGTGGATGAACAGATGGATGGATTTGATTCACCCATTGGTTATGGATTACATGAGGAGATATGTGCAATGGTGGTCTTGAGTGAAGAGATCGGTGATAATGAGGAGACTATGAATGAAAGTATGGGGATAAAATCACAGGAGATAGGTTATGCTTCAGGTGATAGAAGTGCAACAAATAGCTAGTTAGGTTAAGGAAGTGGTTTCATGAACCAGTTCCTTCTCTTGCTAAAATAGACAAGATTCTTGTTCTGCTACAAAAAATGTTAGATAGTTAAAATCAAAAGAAGAAAAGCAAAGTTGGAAAGACTGTAGGAAAAGGGCATGGGTGGCACTAAGAGAAAGAGTGCTCCTTCTATCCCTATGGAAACTCCTCTCACAAAAGGAAGAACTACAAGGAGCCAGAAGAAGCAGAGTGAGGCCAATATAAAAAGGGCCTTAGTTAAGAGTGCCAAGAAAGTCGCTTGGAAAGGAAAGAAAAAAGGGTGGTAAGCCAAGTGGAGTAGTCTAGATTGAAGAGATGAACATGGTTCTTGAAGATGAATATGAGGATGTATAAGCACCCACACCTAGGTGTCAAAAAGAGAAAGACTTCTCAAAAGAATTCTCAAGAAACAGAGGATGAGGAAGAGGGCTCAATTATGTCTAAAAGAACTAGGTTTGCCAAAAGGAGCAAGAAGGCTCAAATAGTGAAAGAAAATGGCTAAGGATGCTGAGATTGAAAGGCTGAAGAAATGATTGGATGAAGTAGAGGCTGAGAGAGACTCTCTCAAGTGTGAGCTTGCAAAGTAGAAGGAGAAGAATGATGGTATTCTTCAAAATGTTGAAGTTGCTTCAAGCCAAGAACCAAAAACCTGGTCCTTACTAGTCCTAAATCCTTCCTAGCCCAGTTGTAACTAGTGAACCAAGTGGGATTTCTCTGTTTTTTGCTTATGATTCTATGTTGTTATTTCTTCTTATGCCTTATGGTAGTATCCTATCAATCAATGAAATTCACTACTTTTGCTTTAATTGTTTGCTGAAATTTCTTAAATGGCTAATATCCTTAGATTAAAAAGAGAAAATTGAATCCATGATTGCATTTGAAGTAGCCTCAACGGTCATGGGTGATATCTGTTAAAATCTAGTTACTTAACTTAATTTTGCAACTTTTTGATGATGTCAAAAGGGGGAAGATAAGGTGTGCTTGTGCTTTTGCTTTAGACTGTGATAGTTATAACCTAATGAACCTGGTCCGTGATGATTTGTAACTTTAAATGGAAAGTGTTCTGATGTTGTGTTTGATGTTGAGCTGAGTTGAAATAGGATTCATTCTTCTGAAAAGCATAGAGTTTGTCATCATCAAAAAGGGAAATTTGTTGACCTGGGCAATTTTGGTTTTGATGATTGTTAAAGGAACACATGCATGAACTAGGTTCATTGACACTATACACAGGTTACAGTCAGATTTAAGCAAAAGACATGCACGTTGAAGGAAAAAGTATAAGTGATTATTTCTGATAGTCCCTAAACAAAAAAGTTGCATATTTGATAAGGAGCATGACTCCTTACTTGAAGAGAACTCTATCCAAGATAAGGAAGGAGTTAGGAGTTGAAGATAACTAAAACTCTTCCACCAAGGAAGAGTAAAGCATTGGAGCACTAGTTAATTCTTATTCTACTATCTCTATGAATATCAGTCGTGTTCTCTTTTACAGGTGACGCACAAGTACTGAAGTAAAAGAAAGAATTGAGAACAAAATAGCAAGGCATTTTGTGAGAAATTCCTGTGAAATTCAAGAGTGTGATCATGAAGCTACATGACCTAGATTGACAAACCAGTTCCATAAATATTTTTATGTGTCTTTCTTTATTTCTAGTTCAAAGTATAGTAGACTTTTTGAGTTGTATCTTTTAGCTTTCTTAGAATCAAATTGTATTAGGCACCTGAGTTATTTCATTCAAGTTAGAGTTAACATGAAGTAGTCGCAATAGCCTGTAACGTGTTGCTACAAGGGTTAGAGTTAATCCTTAGATTTGCAAGAGGTTGTAAACTCGAGTTGTATCTTTCACATTAGAGTTAACTTGAAGTAGCTGCGACATAATAAGTTACGTGCCTTTGTTTTGATGATTTGACAAACTTCATAAGAGAACCAGATAGGGAACCTGATACAATTGGTTTCTTAGTGTGAGAAGCAAATAATCATATGTGCTCAATGAAATTAGTTAAGGGAACAAAAGAGGGAACATATAGGGATCAATTCCTCCGGTCACAGTACAAGTCAACTCTAACAGTTGTTAAAGCTGTTGCACTGTACTCGCAACAGTACAGCAACACCGTTGAAGCGTGCAGTGTAGTAGACACTCCCTTACAGCATCTTTGATGACCTTACACATATATTATCAATATGAGGCAAGGGATTTCACTCAACACTAGCAAAGCCTAAATAGTTCTCTCTCTCAAGTGTGCAACCACCCTTATTCACTCTGAGGCATTGAAGAACAAAGCAGCAACCGACAAAAGGACCAGTTCCCAGCATTTATTATGTCTTATGTCCTTTAGTATTGTTGTGTCTTTATTTCATGTTATTCACTTGTAATTCCTGTTCATATTTTCAGAACCATTTCATAGGACATCTTTTAAACCATCATTGTTTTGGTTGCTTTAACTAGAGCTAGCCAAGTGTGTAGTTTTATAATAGAGTTATTACAAAGAGTCTTACAATAGAGTTATTGTAAGGGTTGAGGGATTAAGAGTTTAACCCCTAGATTGCAATAGGTTGTATTCTAAAATTTGCTCAGATAGTGAAGTTAAAATCCTATTAGGGTAGGTCATGGTTTTTAACCTCGTGAGCTTGGAGTTTTCCACGTAAATTTTGTTGTGTTCTTTACTTACTGCTGTTTCTGTGAGAACTAATAGAGAATCAAATTTTCTATACAATTTAGTGGACCCTTAGTTTACATTAATTGGTATCATAGCAAGTTATTTCTAAAAGGTTAATACCTAGAAAGGATCTACATAGCTGCTCCACCAAACTTTGAAGAAAGACAATCAACATATAGACCACTAAGATTCAATGGTCAGTACTATGGTTGGTGGAAAATAAGAATGCATGATTTTATCATGGCTGAGGATTCAGAGCTCTGGGATGTTATTGTGATGGACTTTGTCCCTATGAAGACTATTGTCAAGGGAATAGCTACAGTTTCAAAGACAATAAAGGGGTATAATGATGCTCATCAGAAAGCCATCGAGAAAAACTTCAGGGCAAAGAAGATTCTCGTCTATGGGATCGGACCAGACGAGTACAACTGCATCTCAATATGTCAGTCTGCGAAGTAGATCTGGGAAGCTCTCCAAACTGCACATGAGGGAATAACTCAGGTCAAGCAGCCAAAAATCGACATGCTTACTACTGAGTATGAACTCTTCAAGATGAAGGAGGATGAGTCTATTCAGGATATGCATACGTGTTTTACCTCCATCATCAATGAGCTTTACTCCTTTGGAGAAATTATCCCATGAAACAAACTGGTCAGAAAAATACTCAGTGTATTATCAGATTCTTGGGAGAGCAAAGTTAATGCTATCACAGAAGCCAAGGATCTGCAGAAGTTGACTATTGATGAACTCATTAGAAATCTAAATACCTATGAGATGAAAAAAGAAGGATCATGAAATAAGAGAACCCCAAAAGGAGAAGAACCTGGTCCTCAAGGCAGACAGACGACAGCGACTCAAGTTGTGATGACACAGACATGGCCTATCTTACTTAGAGATTTCAGAAAATGGTTCGTAGAAATGGAGGAATTCCCAAGAAGGGCAGCTCTAGCAGAAACACCAAAGGATATGATTGTCATCACAAGTGCAGAAAGCCAGGACATTTTATCAAAGAATGTCCTTTCTAGAAGCAGTACCACTACAAACACAACGTAGACAAGGCAGTTAAGAGGAACAGGTCCCCGATAGGAAGTTTAACAGAAGATATGTTGTTGATAATATTATGAATCAAGCTCTGGCTTCCTAGGAAGATTTCTCTAGTAAATCTGAGGGTGATGACGAACAAGAAGACACCTCCATGATGGCCGTTGAAAGCGTATCTACAGAGTATGACTCCATATTTGCACTAATGGAAAAATATTATGAGGATTAAGATAATGATGGCGATGAGGTAAACTTTCTTGTCGTTCAAAGAAATTTGAAATCTTATTCTCAAAAGAAGTTGGTATCTTTAGCTAATGTTTAATTGATGCTTACCACAACCTCATTAATGATAAAAATACTTTAACTAAGGTAATTTGTAAGGTAGAACAAAAGAGAGATAATTTGGTGGTTGTAGTTGTAGATCTGAAGGAAACAATGCAAGAAATAACGAAGGAAAATACCATGTTAAAAAATCAAATTAAAAATTACATGAACAACACTAAGGGAAAGCAAGTGGCAGGTGAGGCATAACTTAAGCATGAAAATGAACTCAAAAATGTCAAATTAAGTCTTGTAGCTGAACTTGAAAGAAATAGACAACTTCAGGAGAACCTAGGAAGGGTTAAAAATGATCAAGATAAGTTAACTTAAGTGGACTTGGTCCTCTGATACAATCACTTATATATATAAAAGTAATGGGGGGAACATGTAAGGAATCTGGTTCCATAAGGCCAAAGCTCCATATAATCGCATAGCAAGTATGCTACTGTAACTGATAACTGGCTTTGTACTCATTGTGGTCAAATTGGTCATTACAAGGACTCTTGTAAAGCCAAACTTCAGTCTCAGCAGAAAAACAAAGCTTTTGCTAAAAAAGTACCTACTGCTAAGGAACCTAATTCCTTAAAAAGAAGCATGTGATGCCTACATAGACAAAAAGAAGTACAATTCACCTATTCCATCATTACAAGAGACCCACACTAGTTTTTGGGTTCCTAAGTCTAATATTTAATTTTCTCGTGTAGGCAATAGTGAGGGGAAGCAGTCAAAGATGGTATATGGATAGTGGCTACTCTAACTACATGACTGGAAGAATGGATGATTTTTTCTCACTTAAGGCCATGCAAGGTGGGAGTCTGTCCTTTGGAAATGGCAAAAAGGAATACATTCTGGGAGTTGGAAAGATTGGCAAAACACTTTCCCACTCAACTGAAAATGTGTACTATGTAAATAGCTTGAAATATAGCATGTTGAGTGTTTCTCAAATCTGCGACAAAGGAAACAAAATGGAATTCTTACCAAAGTCATATATTGCCACCAATATTATAACTGGTGAAGTGGTTTTGATTGCAAAAAGGTTCAAAAACATCTATGTTGCAGACTTCGATTCTCTGAATTGTGGTGATCTTACATGCTTGAGTGCCATTGATGATGATGCTGAGTTATGGCACAAAAGATAAGGGCATACAAGTTTCTCTCTGTTGAACAAACTGATCAATAAGGACCTAGTTCGTGGACTACCAAAGTCAAAGTTTAAAGATCACAAAGTGTGTGATGCGTGTTTGAAAGGGAAGCAAATCAGGTCCTCATTCAAATCAAAGAAGGAAGTGAGTACCTTAAGGCCACTGGATCTTCTTCATATGGATCTGTGTGGACCTATGGGGATGCCTAACAGAGGAGGAAAGAAGTACATATTTGTCATTGTTGATGACTACTCCAGATTCACACGGACCTTCTTTCTCAGGACCAAGGATGAAATCTTTCTAGTTTTATCGCATTTGTGAAGCAGATTCAAGTGAAGGTGGACTACAAAAATTGTGAGCATCATATCTGATCACGACACCGAGTTTGACAATGTCAAGTTTGATGATTTCTGTGGTGAAAATGGTATAAGTCACAACTTTTCTACTCCCAGAACACCTCAGCAAAATGATATTGTGGAGAGAAATATAGGACTTTTGAAGACATGGATAGGAAAATATTGATTGAAAGTGGTGTGCCCAAGAGATTCCGGGCTGAAGCACTGAACACTGCTTGTTGTTTGTTTAATAAGTGCATGATCAGGTCCTTGCTTGACAAGACCCCTTATGAATTGCTTAATGGAAGAAAACCAAAGCTTACGACCTAAGATCATTTGGATGCGAATGCTTCGTTCTCAATAATGGTAAGGAAACTTTGAGAAAATTCGATGCAAAGAGTGATGAAGGAATCTTTCTTGGTTACTCTTCTCAAAGTAAAACATGAAAAGTCTACAACAAAAGGACTCAATGTGTAGAGGAAAATGTATATATGGTCTTTAATGAATCTCACCACTCAAGTGGGAAGGATTCACATGATAAGGATGATCAAGATGTAGGCTTCACAAAGGTCCCTGGAGAGGTTATAGATATGGCAAATGAGAAGGCAGATCTAATGATTCAAGTCATGGAGACTAGTGAAAAAGATGCAGTAGAACTTCCAGCTGATTTGGAGGAACCAAGTCCCTCCATCATAGCAACTGAAGCTAACAATATAGTTGATGTTGCAGTATTAGGTACCCCTAATGCAGAGCAAAGAGGTCGTACTCATACTTCCATTGATGCCAATGATGGGTCATACATGGAGGAACCCAGTCCCTCAGGTCCTGAAACTCAGTTGTCTAACTGGAAGCGCATGAGTTCACATCCTCTTCAAAATGTGATCACTCCTTTGGACTCTGGTATTAAAACTAGATCCAAGGCAAGAAACATGTTTGCTTTATCAGCCTTCTTGTCTTAAATTGAGCCAAAACATATCGAGGAAGCTTTGAAAGATGCTGACTAAATTGTTGATATGCAATAAAAGCTCCATCAATTTGAAAAGAACAAAGTGTGGCACCTGGTTCCTCAGCCCTCAAATAGAACAGTGATCGGAACCATGTGGGTGCTCTGAAACAAGCTTGATGAGTTTGGCAATACAACAAGAAATAAAGCCAGGCTGGTGGTCCAAGGCTACAATCAAGAAGAAGGAATTAACTATGATGAAACTTTTGCTCCAGTTGCCAGAATGGAAGCCAATAGAATTCTTATTGCTTTTGCATCTCATATGGAATTTAAATAGTTCTAGATGGATGTAAAGAACGCATTTCTAAATGGATATTTGAAGGAGGAAGTTCTTGTCAAGCAACCACCTAGACTTGAATGTCATGAACATCGTGAACATGTTTTCAAGGTTGACAAAGCTTTATATAGATTGAAGTAGTCCCCTCATGCATGGTACGAAAGATTGTCTAGGTCTTCTGTAGAATGACATCACTAGAGGGAAAATTGACAATACCCTGTTTCTAAAGAAACGAGGGAGGAACCTGCTGATTGTCCAAGTCTATGTTGATGACATTATTTTTGGTGCAACAAATGATTCCCTTTGTGAAGAGTTTACAAAGTTCATGGGAAGTGAATTTGAGATGAGCATGATGGGGGAACTAAACTTCTTTCTTGGGTTACAAGTAAAGCAAACCTCTAAAGGACTATGATAAATCATTAAAAGTACATCAAGGAGATGATGAAAAGATTTGAAATAGAAATCTCAAAAAAAACATTGATACTCCCATTGCTACTGCCACTCGTCTAGACATGGACGAACCTAGTTCCCATGTAAATGAAACTATATATAGGGGTATCATTGGATCACTTCTGTACCTAACGCCCAACAGATCTGACATTGTGTTTAGTTTTGGGTTATGTTATAGATTTCAATCAAGTCCAAAAGAATCTCATTTGAAGGCTGCAAAGAGAATTCAAAGGTATCTCAAGGGAACGCAGGACTTGGTCCTCTATTAACCCGCTGGAGATAATTTTGACTTAATTGGGCATGTTGATGCTGATTATGCTAGATATCTGGTGGAAAGAAAGAGTACATCTGGAATGTCATATTTTCTGGGGTCATGCTTGATTTCATGGGGTGCAAATATACAAAACTCTGTGGCCCTCTTTACTGCAGAAGCTGAATATGTAGATGTTGCTTCTTGTTGCACCCAACTGCTATGGATCAAGAATCAACTAGAGGATTTTGGTATGTTTTCTGACTGTGTGTGGTTATTGTGTGGTAACACAAGTGCTCTCAACATGGCAAAGAACCCGGTTCAGCATAAGAGGATAAAACACATTGATTGTACGACATCATTTCTTGAGGGACAATGTTGAAAAATGACTCATCCGTATGAAGTTTTGTAAAACAGAGGACTGAGTAGCAGATATCTTCACCAAAGCACTAAGTAAAGAGCATTTTGAAAGAAACCGTCTGGAGTTGGGATTAATTAAGCTGAAATGAGAACCCGGTCCCTCAATGATTGGCTATGAAATGATGGCAAGGTAAATTGCTAAAAAGTATTTTCTGGCAACTTCTAACTCAATTCCACACTATTATAGGTAAACACGCATGGCAACTACAAGACAAACAAGTGCTAATGACATTGCATTTATTTGGAATAATGATGCTCATATTTTCAAAACGTTGTCAGGGAACCTGGTTCCCATGACTCAGGTTAGTAGTTCCTCTTACACTTTTATGCATTTTGAACTACTAGTGTGCCACGTCATTAATTGCCTCTGCTTCTTCCGATATTTTTTAACACCAAACGATGTACCCGTTACAAACCGACCCGACTACAAATCTCTTCTCTCACACCTAATTGTAACTGGTCCCTCATTTCCCTCTAAATACCCCAAAAAATCCAGTATCTCTCTCCTTACTGTCTACATCGAATACCTCTCTTCTCCCAAACCCTTTTTTTATGTCTTCTTAATCTCAAAATCAACCATGTCTTCACCATAATCTGAGTCTCCCAAAGTCACTAAAGAAATCTCTGTTGTGTATCCATCTCACAAAGCACAACCATTTAGATCGGAGTCACAACCTTCACCACAAAATCCCCAATCTCCAACCAACCCCCATCCACAGTCCTTTCCCCTACACCATCTGGTTTTGGTCCCCATCACACCCGAAAAAGACTAAATCCAAAAATATTTATTGCTTCTCCCTCACTATCTTCTACTACAACAAAAGTTGAATTAGAAGGGCCTACCTCTACTTTTCGCGTTCTCCAATCCACAAAAGAAATAATGAAAGGAGTTGAAAGAGGAGTAGTGTCAAGTTAGCGTGTCTAGGAAGAACTTGTGGATGAAATACTGGTTCCTGGTGTGGTTGATGTTTTTCCTGCATCTTGTATTTTTTATTCTCCAGGTGTTCCAAGGATTGATCTGACTATCTCGTCAATATCAGGTAGTGTTCCATACTCTCCTACTAGTACAACATTGTTGGGTAATGAGGGTAAGACAGATGGAAGTGATTCTCTTAAAACAGGCTCTACCTCTCTTGAACAAGAGCCTGTTGATGTTGTGAAAAGTTTAGTTGGGGATCATTTGACTGATGATATGGGTGATAGGACTCAGGGGGAAGAACAGGGGCATGGGGACCATGTGCCTCAAAGTTACCAAGCACTGGTCAGTACAACAGGGGAGCCTACAGAAGGACCTAGTGCCTCTGTCCAAGAGGAGTTCTCTGCTCTTACTTGGGATGAAACTCCTAGCTCTACAAGACAACCACCTGGACAATGTTGACTCTACCTCTTTAGCTCACCCTGTTATAGTCCCTTTGTAGGTTATGTAGCTTGAGATGAAGTCTGTGTCAGAGAGAGAATCTGGTGATAGTGATGAGGACCTAGATAATATGTTTGTAGCCAGTTTATAGCTTCTAGGAGTGGTGGGAAGGCCACAAAAGAGTCTGTACCTAAACAACCCACCACTAGGCAGTAGAAAAAGGTTGCACTTGATAGTGCGTTGAAAAAGAATAAGGAGAAGAAGAGAAAAAGAAGGCTTGTTAAAAGAAGGCTTATTGATAAGGAGGATGTACCTCCGACAGAGGTTATAGAGGTTGATGATGAGGAAATGGAACATGATCCTGCTCCTCTTGTAAGGAAAACGTCAAAGAAAGTAGTTTTTGTGAAACAAAAAAAGGTTCTATCTGAAAAGCATGATAAAGTTGGTGAAGAAGGAGAAGTTGAGAAGGAGAAAACTAAAGAGAAGAAGAAACCTCTCAGAAAGAGTTCAAGTAGCAGTGAGGAACCTGGCACTTCAAAGAGGGCAAAAGTTGAACTATCTGAGCTTGAGATGAGAGCAAATTTGAAAAAACAGAAAGTTTTATGGGGGAAAGTGTTTGATTATGAAATTCTTGATCACTCAGGGATGCGTCAGCTGGTGGAGATTTGTGACTTCCAGAAGTATACTCATCTGTTTGACATTAAGAGTACAAAAGTGTATGAAGAGGAGGTACGTAGTCTCTATGCTGACATGTTTACAGTGGAGGGTGACTCAATTTGCTTGAAGATAAATGGGAATGATTTTTTGATAAATGAGGTTCTGCTTGGTGAGATTCTTGGGGTACCTACAGAGGGGTTATCAACTATAGAGGGAACTTGTTCCTCTGATTTTAAGAAAATCATCATCAAGCCTTAACCTGTTCAAACCGGAGAACGAGTACACAAGAAGGCACTTCTGCCAGAATACCAACTTTTATTTGAGTTGGTGAACAAGGTCTTGCTACCTAGGGCTGAGAGGAGATCCATGGCCTATATAGCGTACCTGGTTCTTATGGAAGCACTGGACTCCTACATTCCTATCAATCTTCCTGGAATTACGATTGAGCATATGAAGAAAATGACAGATTTCAAGGATGACAATCATGGTCTCTCCTATGGGTTCTTGATCACTAAGGTACTTGAACGATTTGAGGTCCCTCTAGGAAGAGCATCAGTGGGAACTCGCAAATAAATGTTTACCATGACCACTTTGGAGGAATGTGAGTGTATGGACAAGAAGGGAGGTATAGGCAGCAACACCACTATTTCTCAGCTCATCGATGCTCAAAATGCTACAAATGAAGAAATCAAGTATCTGAAGGCACATGATGCTATTCTTGAGTCTAAGCTCAATCAGGCCAGCAAGGAACATGGTTCCAGCAATGCTCAGGGAAAAGAGATTGCTCGCCTGAAAGCTGAAAATGCAGAGATGAGGAACCAAGTAGAGAACCTGAAGGAGCAGCTGATCAACGACCAAAAGGATGCTAATGCTCGTATGGATAGCCTGATCAAGACCCTTGCTCCCTAGTCCTTCCGTTCCCCATCCAGTGTCCCATATCATACTCATTTGCCAGCTCTTTGTTAATCATGCCTTGACTTTTTATTGTCCTTCCTTATTGACTGTGGTACTCTAGTTTTTGTTTGGATTGTATATGTGTGTAATCATGGTACTGCTACTCTGTTTTTCTTCTCCTCTAAATTAATAAGTATCGTCATCAATTTAATGCAATGTTATACTCTTGCGTTGTGTTTTTAGCCATGTTGTGTGCACACAAGTGACATGAGTTAACTTTGCTAGATTTTTTCTTGCTTTTACCTGTCTAATTATTTTAATGATGCTAAAAGGGGAGAGAAAAATAAAAGGGAGAAAACAGGATCTCAGGGGGAATATGGCTGATTCGTAGGGGGGATAGTGTGAAATCTGGTTGACGAGCGCAAACACAACACAAAATTAATGCTCGCTAGCCAAAGATAGTATAGTTATGATTATCATTTCCACATAGATTGGATTTAAATAATATTCAAGTAATTCCTAGCTTAACGTTATTCAGGATGATTAATACGTTGGTTGGGATGATTAATAACTAAAATTAATAATGAAACTGAAGTAACTAATAATTGATCACTGGAAGACAAGATTTGAGCAACACTAAAATATCAATAGGAGAAATAAGGGCCGTGATAGGATAAGTGTAAGATAGCTATTTGGGATCCAACTCTAGTTCATTTCACTCTAATGTTCTAATGATTCTCACGAATTCACTCGATGATTAGTTCAAACGTGTAGTCAAGACTCCTCTTTCGATTAAATCTTAACTCTAAAAGGTGAACTAATATAAGCACTGTGAAAATATGCAAGCATGCGTTAATGAATTGGTCTTCAGGAAAACGTCTCTCGAATATTCTACTAACTTGATTTAATCAACAATTCAATAAGCTCTTTCAATGACTTAAGAGAATCACTGAAT
This sequence comes from Nicotiana tabacum, assembly GCF_000715075.1. Classification (NCBI taxonomy): domain Eukaryota; kingdom Viridiplantae; phylum Streptophyta; class Magnoliopsida; order Solanales; family Solanaceae; genus Nicotiana; species Nicotiana tabacum. The sequence continues at coordinate 33,862,948 of NC_134093.1, forward strand.
TAAATCAAACAAAATAATGCAAGATAATCACCAAAATATTCCTCTTTTGATTAAATAAACTGGCGAATATAGATGCAAGCATTTCAAATCTCCATAAACGAATTCAAGCAAAGAACTAGAGTTAAAATTCACAAATATCAATCAAAACACCATATCCATCAAACCCTAAGGGAAACTACTCCATAATCATGGAGGAAGTCATCACAAATATAATTAAAGAGTAAGAAAACATTAATCTAACGTTACAACCCAAAACTCCCGTATTAAATTGATGAAAAGATGATGAAATCTGGTGTCTTGTAGCCTCATATGCTCTCCAAAATCTTATCAGGTCAAATATCCTCTAAAAATCGTGTTTTTGGTGTATTTATACCATGTAGAAACGGGCCCGGATAAAACTATCCTTTCCAATCCGAAGTAAGAGAAAGACTCTGTAAAATTTACACATGCGCGGGCGCGCCGCCCTACGCGATACGCCTGTGGAGAAGTTCAGAGAGTTGATTTTTACACTCTGCAGGAATTTTGCACTAGAACCCCGCGTCCCGCGGCGCATGGCGTAGTGCGGTCGTGCATTTTTCTCAGAGTAGTCTTTTTTCTCATTTTTTGACATCCAGACTTGGTCCTCGACCCCGAACGTAATTCTGACATAATTTCTTGGGCTTTTACTCAGACTTCAAAGTTCCAACTTATTCAAATTAGCTCCAAATTAGTTTAATAGCTTAGAATAATTTCCTACAAGGCATAAAACACGTAATAAGCGTAAATAACCATTAATTAAGCTTAACCACAAGTAAAATACAGTGATCAGAGTGCAAACTATGACTAAAATATGGGTTTCTAGCCTACCATCAACACCCCACACTTAAATTATTGCTCATCCTCGAGCAATCAAACTGCACGTGTACATAGAGATGACCTTTTCATCAGACAACTTCCATAACTCATCATGATAAGAATATTTAAAGCAAACCAAGCACCCTATCATAACATCCTAGCCTCAATACTCGACTCAAAAGCACCACATATTTTTCAAAACCCCGCTCACTTACTCTAACACAGAGGCCAAAGACATTACCTTTCCTTCGCAAATCATGTGCCCTCATACCATAGATAGAGAGTAATTCCCCACACAATAAAATTCAAGAACAAATAGGAACTCAAGATAGAAAGAATCAACTCACTCTCAGAAATAAAATTCATGCGCCACATAAAACGTACCATAGGCTTGCCCGTAGTGTAGTACTCTACTAATTGAGCTCATTCGGTCAAAGATCAAATATGAGTTTATTTTAGTTTTAATGTTGGCTGTGGGACAAGTAAGATTGGATATAGTAACTACACCTCTCTAAGAACTTTAATATATAGACATTAACAATTTAAACCCCACACTTGTGTTGAACTAAACCCTAACTTTCACATATAATAGCATCACTCTCCCCAATATTTTTAAGCACAAACAAGACAAGAACTACCACTAGCAAGGAATCAACTTTTTTTCTTTCTTTTCTATACATACACAACTCTTTTTTTTCTTTTCTAAGTTCTGATTTTTTTCAAGCAAACTCACTTTTTTTGTTTCAATTCCCTGCAAGTGGCTCCCATAATTTTTCAAACACTGCATCTTTCTCCTTTTTCTCACTTCCACTCAAAACCAAATCATGCCTCCACTTAGCTTTTAACAAGCTCATTACAAATTCAAGTGCTCAAGAGAGGTAAAAGGTTCAAACAAATGGTCAATTCAACAAACGGGTTAGGCTTGTAGTGTGGTTGCCAAAGAAATAGTATTACCGACTCAAAGAGGCTAACTAAGATACACATTAATTAGGCGGTTCATAAACATATAATTGGCTCAACAAAAACAATGCATATATCACTTCCTATACTGAACAAGACTACTATTTTACTTTTCAAATACATGGGGCAAGTTCTCGATATCAACTGACATTTGCAGAATATCAACAAAATCTCACACACACGTTGGCACATAACTCACTCAAGAACGGATCTATCCCGACTCTCTAGTCAAAGTAGTATCAAAGTCAAAATCAAACAATTTAAGGCACTACGATACATGAGTGAAGAACTAAGCCTATGCGTCACAACTAAGGCGGTCACTACTCTCAAGACACAACAAAGTCAAGAGCAGTTATCTCTATTTAACACTATAGCACAAGACTTCAAATTTCCTAATAAAAGAAAAACTAATTACACCTGGTTCAAACAAAACCTTGAAAAAGAATCGTGGCACAAAGGAAAATCAAGGGAAAATTGTTACACTACCTAGGAAAAATAAAATATTAATTTTTTCTTCGACTTTGATCGCTCAAGAAGACAATCGCGGAATTCCACCATCGGAAAAAGTAAAAAAGGAAATCTTTTTTTTTTCAAACAAAACACAAAAAAACAAACATACATGTACATATTTACATCCCCACCCCACACTTTAAATTATGGCATGTCCCCGTGACACACAAATAAAAAGCAAGAGGTAAAGGAAACTCTCCTGATTCATCTAGTCAGGGTCTGAATCAAAGTCGGGATCTCATTTGCACACCCTACCTAGTGCACACATCCATGATGAGAGCTTCTTTTCGGTCTTCTTTGGGTACACCCCACACTTATTATGCTTACTATCTCCATCTAGTTCTTTTAGGTCCCTCATTACTCCTTTTGTCTTAAATATCACCCTTTCTTCCCCCTTTTTGAGCATGAGTTGCCTTACTTGAATGTCCAGAATCGCTTTTCCGGTAGCCAAGAAGGGTCTCCCTAGAATCAGAGGGACTTCCCTATTCTCTTCCATGTTCACCACAATAAAGTCCACAGGGAACACAAATTTGTCCACCCGAACTAGCACATCTTCCACTATTCCTTTAGGTATGATTGTGGTCTGATCCGCCAACTGCAAGGACACAGGTTTAGATCTGATTTCTCCAATCTCTCTCTCCAATTTCCTGAAAATAGGCAAAGGCATAAGGTTAATGGAAGCACCTGAATCACATAGAGTTTTTTCAAATTTAGTACTTCCTAAAGAGAAAGGTATAGTAAAACTCACACTTTTGATGGAGCTTATTTTGTAGAATAGCACCACAATGCTTTGTGAGCTTGACTACCGAGGTTTCCTCTACTTTCCTCTTGTTGGACAATATCTCCTTTAAGAACTTCGCATATGCTGGAATCTGTGAAAGCACCTATGTGAAAGGTACATTAATATGCACCTACTTTAGCACTTCAAGAAAATGCCCAAATTGTTTGTCCAACTTCTCTCTTCTTTGCTTCTGAGGGAAAGGTAGAGCAGGCATATATTTACTCTCTTCGATCTCATTATTACTTATTTGTTTGTCTTTCTTTTTCCTTGTTGGAACTTTAGACTTTTGTCTTTCTTTTTCCTTGTTGGAACTTCAGATTTCTTCTTCTTCTTCTTCTTCTTCTTCTTCTTCTTCTTCTTCTTCTTCATATCATCCTCTTGCTCTTCCCTCACTTTAGTCTTAACTTGATTCCCGTCAACTCATTCTTCTCTGCTACTAACTGATCTTGCAAAACCTTGCCATTCCTCAAAGACACTGCATTTATTATTTCCTTTGGATTCCTTTCGGTATCCGTAAGGAGGGTTCTTGGAGACCTCTCAGATAACAAACTAGCAATCTACCCCACTTGCCTCTCTAAGTTTCGAATAGCTGCACTATTATTTTCAAATCTCTCATCCGTCTTAATAATGAAAGCCTTCATTAGATCTTCCATGTTAGACTGATTAGAATATGGAGGCTGGTATTTCTACCTCTGCTAATTCTGAAATCCTTTTTTAGAGGTCTTAGAATACAAAATTAATTATTAAATTTAAAGATAACATTTTGGGTCATCACACTTGGAGTGGCTCACTGGGCTGTTTTATGTTAGTTTTAGGATGAAGAAGATGCCCAAAAAATGAAGGTGGAGTACGATGGTTCCGCTGTACAAGAATATGGGTGATATCTAAAATTGCAACAATTATAAGGGTATCAAGTTGTTGACTCACACTATGAAGGTTTGGGAGAGGGTGAGGAGGTGCGTGTCTATTTCTGAGAATCAGTTTCGATTCATGCCGGGGCGTTCAAATACAGAAGCAATTCATTTGGTAAGGAAATTATGGAACAGTATAGGGAGAGGAAGAAGGACTTACATATGGTGTTTATTGACCTTGAGAAAGCATAAGATAAAGTTCCGAGGGAGGTCCTGTGGAGGTGTTTGGAGGCTAGCGGTGTTCTGGTAGCGTACATTAGGATGATTAAAGATATGTATGATGGTGCTAAGACTCGGGTGAGGACTGTGGGTGGTGACTCAAAGAATTTTCCTGTTATGATGAGGTTGCACCAGGGATCGACTCTTAGCCCATTTTTATTTGCTTTGGCGATGGATGTACTGTCGCGACATCCAGGGGGAGGGTGCCTTGGTGCATCCTATTTGCCGATGATATAGTGTTGATTGACGAGACGCGAAGCGGAGTTAACGCGAGGTTGGAGGTTTGGAGGCAAACCTTAGATTCTAAAGGTTTCAAGTTGAGCAGAACTAAAATAGAATACTTGGAGTGCAAATTTAGTGACAGGACCCATGAAGCAGACGTAGAGGTAAAGCTTGATACTCAAGTTATCCCCAAGAGAGCTAGTTTAAGTATCTCGAGTCTATTATCTAAGGTAACAGGGAGATTGATGAAGATATCATACATCGCATCGGAGCGGGATGGATGAAATTCAGGTTCGCTTCCGGTATTTTATGTGATAAGAATATGCCGCCAAGACTTAAGGGTAAGTTTTATAGAGTGGTGGTTCGACCGACTATGCTGTATGGGGCTGAGTGTTGGCCAGTCAAAAACTCTCACGTGCAGAAGATGAAAGTAGCAGAGATGAGGATGTTGACATGGATGTGTGGGTGTACCAGGAGAGATAAGATTAAGAATGAAGCTATCCGGGACAGAGTGAGAGTAGCCTCAGTGGAGTACAAGATGCGGGAGTCGAGGCTAAGATGATTCAGACATGTTAAAAGGAGAAGCATTGATGCTCCTGTTAGGAGATGTGAGAGGTTGGCCATGACGAGTTTGAGAAGAGGTCGAGGTAGGCCTAAGAAGTACTGGGGAGAGGTGATTAGACAGGACATGGCGCTGCTTCAGCTCACTGAGGACATGACCCTTGATAGGAGGGTGTAGAGGTCGAGGATTAGGGTAGAAGGTTAGTAGGTAGTTTTTTAGTTGCTAACCGATAGTCTTAGTAGCACGCATGTCCCTTCATATTCTTATATTTTTATTGCGTTATGTGATTTTGTTCGCCTCACGTATTGTATTCCCTGTTGCTATTATTTGGTATTACTTATCCTTTATCTCCTTCTTTTTCTTCTCTCTTCCTTTCTTGCTTTTCTTCTCCTTATTCTTCTTCTTCTTCTTCTTCTCGCCCTTTCCGAGCCGAGGGTCTATTGAAAATAACATCTTTACCTGCATTAGGTAGAGGTGAGGTCTGCGTATAGACTACCCTTCCAAGACCCCACTTGTTGGGAACATACTGGGTTTGTTGTTATTATTGTTGTTGTTCAAATCCTAAAAAAAAGAAATGATATTTCAGTCGGTTCTCATAATTGACTAAACCTTAACATTCTAATATTAAGAGAAATATACGCACACAAAAACAAAGAATCTAAGTCAACAGAGGAGTTACACATGAGCAAAACTTTCCTTTTGATGGAGTTTTAGTTGTTTGGATATGAGTCTTGCGCACTTGATCAAGTGCTCATGGCACGGACTTTGAATAAGTAGCTCAAAGAAATACATTAATCCCTATGGACTTTTGAAGGGGCCATATATAAAAAGTGCTCTTCAGTAAATCTGATCTTACTTGTGTCACTTGCAGTGATAGTAACAGCTTGTTTGGATGGTTGTTTCGTGTCGTTTCATAATGTATCGTATTGTATTGTATCGTTTAATATTACAATGTTTGGATAGATTGTATCATTTATTGTTGTTTCATGATATCATGCACCAACAATATAAAGAATAAATTTGCAATATTATAAAGAAAAATTATGATTCGGGATAAATTTATTATATAAAAAGGTAGGGTAAATGATAAAATAAAATTATTTAATAATAGCGAAGGGTGAGATGAGAGAAAAAAGATAAGATAACGACACAACCACACCAAATCGGTCGTTACATAAAGTGACACATTTCGTCGTTACGTAACGACGGATTTAACGATACGATATAATAAAATTTAAGTAACAACCAAAACAAATATCGTATTTAAAGTAACAATACGATAAAACACAATATGTAACGACCATCAAACAAGTTGTAAGCATCTCCAATAGTTTGGCATCCAATGTTAAATTCTAATACTCAAAATCCAGAAGATAAGAAGATGGGAGACGAGAGAGCTATTGATAATCAGAGTTTTATTTTAATGACAAGTAAACACAAAATATAAATATATAATTACGGATATCAATTAATTAGGAGAAGAGGAAGAGACTCAATGATATAATTATTATTTATGACTATATGATATTTTTGTACTTTTGTACACGAATCTAGTAAAGAGCTTTGACTAAACCGTATTGCATTTAAGATAAAAATTGAAAAGTCTAATTAAGAGAAAATGAAGAAAATAGAATATGGAATGGTAAACGTTAGCTCTAATAGATACACGTGTGACCACTACTTGAAGAGACCCAACACTATTATTGATTAATTGTTACTATTTATTATAAAATAATTTACCTTTTTGTTATTTTATAGAAAGTAAGTTACATTTTTGTACAAGAATTTTATGTAGAGCTGTATTTCATAGGGACAAAACTGTAACACATCTTTATGGATATTTTGATAATTTAACTTTAGCTACAAGTGCTTCCTACTTTTAGTATAATACTAGTTTTTAAGACGTGAGTTGCACGCGTGTCCATAAGTATGTACAAACTCTTTAGAATGATATTAGATAATATTAGAGCACGTAAGTTAGGACTAATTAAAAGTTTGAAAATAAAGTATAAGCTGAATCTTTTATGTAGTTCTTATCAAATATTCATTAATTTTTGTACCAAATAATCTGGATTAAAAAATTATTTAGTAATTCAAATGAGAAACCTTATATTTTTTATGTCAGAATATATTATTCATTTGTTAATAGAATAAGCATCCATAAATCCGATTCTTTTGTATTCTGTGCAATAATAAATTATACTATTCCTATTTAACATGAGTTATATCACTACAACATCTTATATAAAGATGATACCAAGAAAATCTTTAGTATAACCTCTAGGCATGTACCAATTGGAAGTAATAAAGCTTTTCGTTGGCAAAGAGTCCACCATGAAGTCATGAACTATGTCCGTGATAATTTCTGCATTAACTTCATGGTATACGTTATCTCACAAATACAAGCCCTTAGACAACACGTCAGCATAAAATGAACTGGTCTAACAGATAAATAGATTTACCTGTTAAAATGGTGTAAGAGCAAAATATACCACAATAGTTATTTATGGGAGAGAACTTCTAACAGGGACTGTCTTTTTCGTTTTCTTAAGCCGGGGGTCTATCGGAAAAGTATTTCTATTCCAAAGGGATAGGAATAAGGTCTGCATACACATTACTCTTCCTAGACCCCTTACTTTTGAGATTTTACTGGATGGTTGTTGTTGTAACTTCTGACAAGGACAAGGAAAAAAGAGATTAATAAGTGATTTAACACTTGATTGTGCTTTTATATAGTGCAACAAAAATCTGAAAAGGCCACATTTAAATGTTATAATCGTTAGAAACTCAAAAGGCAAAACAATTAAAGCAAAAATATGAAAAGGCCACAACGTAACTAAAAAAGTTTCACCACTGCAGCTTCCCTGGGAGATGAAACAATCCTCCATTAGTCCGATTCAATGTAGCCAAAATTATCATTTAATAGAAGTAATTTTTTATGTGAAGGGCAAAATTGTCATTCAATTTTTTAGGGTTATTTTCGTCTTTCAAACTTTACTTTCGGATTTCACACTTTTAATATAGAATATATATATATATATATATATATATATATATATATATATATATATATATATATATATATGTTGATATGATGATATGATATGATATGATGATATGATGATTAAAGACACACAACTAGGTGAACAAATATTTATAAGTGTTATATCTTATATTCTCATTTTAAATATTATTATATTCTCTATTTGAAACGTATCAAAAATATTCAACTTTTACTCAATGATTGACACACAAAAATTCAATTATTCTGTTAACATTTTTTTTTGTTTTACATAACATATAAGTCAATTTGCTAAAAGGACTTTAATATGTAAATATTGACTATGAATAAACAAAACCTGGAAAACTTTCAACCAAAGAAGATAAACCAGAAACTTTCAACCAAAGAAGATAAACCAAAAACTTTCAACCAAAGAAGATAAACCAGAAACTTCTAAACTTTCATGCAATATAATTCACAACGTATCGTTATTTCAGTCAAAGGAGATTATTTATGAATATATTTTTAACTTCTTTAAAAAAATGTTGGATTTTAACTTGTTTAAAAATTGAGAATATTGAAAATATTGAGTCAAGTTGGGCGGCTTGGGTTACGACCCATTGTTTAGGTAAAAATAGCATGGCTAGCCAGTTTTCGGACTAGTCATTCAAAAATAGCCAACGTTTGCAAAGTCATTGAAAAATAGCCACTATTTTGCTGCAACACGGAAAGTTCCAGCATAATATACTGGAGATCGGTGCACCTATGTATGAACTTCCAGCATATTATGCTGGAATTCCAACACGCGGAAAGTTCCAGTATAATATACTGGAGATTGGAGCACCTGTTTATGAACTTCCAGCATATTATGCTGGACCGGTATATTATACTGGAACTCCAGTATATTATGCTGGAAGTCAAGTATATTATACTAGAACTTCGAGTATACTTATGCTGGAACTCCAGTATAATATACTGAACTCCAGTATATTATACTGGAATTTCAGTATATGCTGGAGTATTTTTCGGATTTGAATAGTGTTTTCGCATGAAAAGTGGCTAAATTTCGATTACTTTTGAAACTGTGGCTATTTTTGAATGAACACTTGTAAATCTGACTATTTTTGAATTTCTCTCATTGTTTAGCTCATCTTAACTTAGCTCATCTTGACCCAAATGAACTTTGGGCAGGGTTGGGCATTAGCCTATTTATTTAAGGAATTTTTACATTCCTATACACTATTTGAATCTTTATTACCCTCCCTACTCAAGTTTTAATTTAATTACATCCTATATACAAATTTACCAATTATATATACTTTAGGAATTAAATGAGTATCCCTTTATATTAGGAATCAATTATTTCTCATCCTTATTCTCTCTCCCTCCTACGCGCGCTCTCTCTCTCTACGTCTCTCTCTATCTCTCAATTCCCAATTCCAGTAATGTAGAGCAAAGGAAAAGAGAGCAACAATTCCATGCTTATTGAAATTCCAGTAATATAGAGCTGAAGGTGATGCACAATTGGTGTTCAAATTTCAGTAATGTTGCATAATTGGTATTCAAATTCGAGTAATGTTGCACAATTGGTGTTCAAATTGAAATTGTCAATCAATAAATTTTGAAGGTTTTTGACTCTCCACCATTGACAACAATTAAAAAGCTTTGAAACTTTGAATTCGAATTTGGGTTTTCAAAAACTATTAGTATTTGTTTAGATTGGGTGTTGCAAATAATTGGGAATATTATTTGGAGTTTATATCTCAATTTTGAGGGTATTTTGGTGAAGATTAGACTTGATTTTGGCTGAATTTCAGATTGAAAGAAGAAGAAGAAGAAGAAGACGACATGACATACATTATACTTACTAAATTGTAGTAAAATTGTAGAAAATTATATTCTCTTGTTTATATATATTTTTTTTATTTAAATATTGTATGATAGTTGAACAATATTATTTAAAAATTATCTTTAAGTTGTATGATATTATAGTTGTATATAACTGGGTAGAAATAATATATGAAAGTTATAGATAAGTTGTAGATAAGTTGTATAATATATAATTAATTGTATGAAATTGATTTTTACTATGTATAAATCAGATACAAAATATACAAAAGACATATTGTATAAAATTTGTATAAAAATTGTAGTTAAGTAGTATGATATTGTAGTTGTATATAACTGGGTAGAAATAATGTATGAAAGTTGTAGATAAGTTGTTGATAAGTTGTAGATAAGTTGTATAATATATAATTAGTTGTATGAAATTTATTTTTACTATGTATAAATTAGATACAAAATATACAAAAGACATTGTATAAAAATTGTATAAAAATTGTATTTAAATTGTATGATATTGTAGTTATATTTAATTGGGTAGAAATAATGTATGAAAGTTGTAGATAAGTTATAGTGTCAAAGGCAATTCAAAGCACCACCCATGGCTTTCTGGTAGCAACTTGAATCACTTCCATTTGGAGAGATTTTACTGGTCAATGTGCATACTCGGTGCATTGAATTTCATACACTATCTATAATGGAATACAAAGTACAAGTACAGATAATGTGTAACTAAATTCAATGATTAATACTTGTAAGTTTATTGGGCGTTGTTTATGTTATTGTATCTGATTTGTTGATTTTAGAGTAGATCTAAGCTTTAGCTACACTTTTCGGTTGACTTTTCAATTATCGCGATTTACTGGTCAAGTGTTAGAAATTACTATTGAAAACCTAAATTACGCCGTTTAGTTGGTTTTGTTGTTCTGGTATAAACAGAAGAAAGGAAATGCTTAGGAACGGATCGTTTAATAGTTGAAGACGTTGAAGGACTAGAGTCTAAGTATCGTAGGATCAGTGATTGTTCAATTTAGCTAATCTGCTCATAGAGAATATCGAAAATATTTAGGGAGGAAGAGCCACTTTTTATTTGTAGAGTTGTTAGTAATGGAGCTAGCTTTGTGAGTGATAATTTTATGTCACATCTGGCAATTTCTATCACACTTAAACTTTGTTTTGAGAGAAGAAGGGAGAGAGGAGAGAAAAAAGGAAAATGGTGCGACTAAATCCCTTGATTGAATGCACAAATAATAGATTAGGAGTTTTTTAAGATAAATTGTATATATTTTGAAATTAAAATGTGTTTAGGTCGGGTAAATACCAAAACATGAACATTTTTCGTAATAAAGTTTCAAATAATGTATAGAAATGAAAAAATCCCCTTTATTTAATCAACTCATCTTGACCCGTCCAACTTCAGCCCAAACAACCCATTTGCCACCCCTATAATGATAGGGATTTTACTGATGCTGAGTTGCAGCAAAAGAATAAGGCACTCAAGTTCAGACGTATCTGTTTGGTCACTGTATTCTCTATAATGCTTTTCAAAAAAAAAAAAATCAAAGACAACTATGTTTTCTCTTGTAATTTTTATCCTTTTAAAGATCCCTATACTTATTAGTATCTCAGCTAAATTAGTTGTTGGCATACCTATATTAGGTCAAGAGATGTTCAGGACTCTTTTTAGTCTGGCTATAGATTCGCATCAGCATAAAAATAGAGTAAAGTTAAAGGAGAACGAAAAAGAACTACTACTAAATGTTGTTGTCCTTTTCTTGTTTTCAGATTCATGGACAAGCTGTATTCTTGATCCAAACATATTCCCGGAAAGAATCTAAAGAATAAAGGAGTCCTTATTGGCACACATGGTATAGGTCAATCTCCCAGTTAGTTACTGCAGCAGTAGTTGGTAAGCAATTATATTCATATCAGGGATTTCAATGAAAATGTTCCCGCCGGGCAATGTAGCAAGCAATGACAAGGAATTTTGAAGTGGTTTTAGCCCAGCTGAGACGTCATGAAATGGTGGAAGGCAAGCGGAGAAACAAGTTAAAATACAAACTATATAGTGCTTAAAATGTCTGTATATTTCCATTTGCCATCTTTAACTCATATTCACACAACCTGTTTGGCCAAGCTTCTCAAGAAGCTAAAAATATTTTTTTTTTCAAAAGCACTTTTTTTTTTCCCTAACTTAGGTGTTTGGCAAGTTTTTTTTTGGGGGAAAAAATACTTTTGAAAAGAAGCAAAAATATTTTTTGAGAAGCAGAAAAAAAGTAACTTCTTTTCAAGTTTTGACTTTTCTTCTTACCAAAAATATCATTAACAAAATATAATATATACCAAAATAATCGTTAAACCTAATACTTAGAATATTAATGTATAAATATTTCTTATTATTTTTAGGATAGTTTTCTAATATATAGTGACTTTAGGTGTGAATTTATATTTGTTGAATGATTTTTAATATATTAACTTATATTAAAAGAATTAAGTACTTTTAAATTTTATTTTCATATTTTACTTAAATAAAATGAAAAGATTTAATTATTGCTTGTAATAACAAATTTTTAAAATTATTTATTTACTTATAATATTAACTATTAAGTAAATCTATTCATGTCCTTATTCGTAATTTGATACTTAAAAACACTTTTTGAAAAACTTGGCCAAACACAAATTATTACTCAAAAGTACTTTTCAGAATAATTGGCCAAACACAAACTAGTTCTCTCCAAAAGTATTTTTTTCAAAAGCACTTCTGATTTCCATCAGTATGAATTGTCTAGCTACGAAACCATTCAATTGAAATGACAATATTCAAATTTAAGAAATAAGCAATGCTAATGGACTATGTTTTATTACGGTTAATGTTGTGTTGGCAAAAACTAGTACAACTCACACACTGAAAACAAAAGGTATCACATGATAAAACATAGAAAACAACGCTAGTCAACAGTTGCAATGAAACCTTATTCCAAGATACCCTCCACTAGTAGCTGAGAATCTTAACGGCACATGAGTAATTAACCCTGGAGGCCGATGATACCTGACAAGAGTGACAATACCCACATGTTACTACTAACACAATTAAGGGCAAAACCAGGATGGCCAATATGATTCTCTATTTTCATTCTCAACAAAGCAGATGATTCAAAGTTGTCCAATTGAAAGCACATTGGCTAATGTTAAACTTAAATTTGAAAGCAAAAGAATCTTTTATGCTTCTATTTTGCTTGTTCATGGTTATCCCATGACTAGGCACACATCGCCAACAACTTTTCTCTAAATTATTTGCAACACTAATGAAAAACAACTAGCCTAAAAGAATCATTTGGTAAAACACAGATTGAACTAATGACTATAGCTAACAATCAATAGTTGATCAATGTAACCACGAAGCATAACTGAAATGACTAAAAGCAAATGAGCCACATAGAGAACGAATAAAGTTCCAGAAGGTAAGTGACGTTAGACAATTAATACTTACCACAAGCAACCCTTCCACCAGCATTTCCAGTGGCTTTACTGAGTTCGTGTCCTCCTAAAACAGCACAACAGCAAATTTTTATGTCAAATTAAGTAAAAGTGAGTAATAAATATGTTACGAAAAGTACACTATATTTCAACCCTATCATCTTTTTATTCCATGAAAGGGTTTTTGATGCTCCTACACCAGGCACCAGGTTCTTTTGCGTGCAAATACTGAGCTTCGTACCAAAATACAGCAAAAAAGGTCCATAATCCTCAAATCATCATATGACCATTTTGTTCATTTGCAACTATAGTCAACTTCCCTACCTTCTATTTTCTAAAACAAGTTGATATTTGGTAATCCTGACCATCCTCTTCGAATATTTGCATGTCACCTCACACTTTGCAAACTGGGGGACAGTTTCCTTTCTCCAACCACGCTGAGTATACAAACACATTAAAAGGAAAAAAAAAACTTTTGTTTAACCTATGGGTACTAGTCCAGCCTCAATCATCAATTGTTTAGTTAGCAATTTTAGAGGGAAAAGCCTCGCAACGACTAAACTACAGGCAAAAAGAGAAGTCAATAACTTATCATTGTAATATATTCTCTCAGTCCACCTTTCTTTCAAGCTACTAGAAGTCCCAGTTTCCGGCTAAAATCAAAACTCATCCCTCTCGTTCTCTCATCAGATCATCTCTCTTTGCATCACTGTCGAATTAATCAGAATTTGTTCTCTTGACTGCATTCAAGTAACTAGGTTTTTGTACTATATAGACAAGGGGAGAGAGAGAGAGAGGGAGAAGGAGAGGGAGAGAGAGACATGGTTAAATGGTAACCAAAACAAGTAACATGGAAAAAGAATTTCTAGAGCAACGTCCAAAAAGAAACTTAAGAATTGGGTTTGGCAGTTAGTATCTTAGCAATCTGACCCACTTATCTCCATCCACCCCACATCGCATGGACACAGTCCATAAACTGTCCTATTTCCAGATTTAAGTTCAAAATAAAACTTGGATAACAACAATTCATCCCTGAACCCAAGGCTTTGGACTAGTGGTAAGAGCGCAACACATGATGTGTTGGTTAGGCGCACATCACGGGGACGAACTCTGCATATGCAAAGGCCTGATATTTGAATGGAGATGGATAGAGCACAGGCCGATTAACCACCGAATTACGAACCATGTGCCACCTGCCCTCAGGGATTTCTTTGTCATTAAAAAATAAAGTAACACCAATCCATTCCAAGAGGGCATGTATAGAGATCACATCCTAATTCTTTGAGGAGATTGAACATCACGTAGAAATGCAAACCTCCCACTTAATTTTCGAGACAGCAATTACCTGGCTTTCTATTTCTACTCAATAAACAGAGTGGCAAATCCATCGAAGGAAGAAAAAGATGAGATCTTATGGATCGTGGGGAGATGTGGAAAAGATAAAAGTGGATCCTTACTAGTGTGATCATGGTTAGATTGGAGCCCTTTTTTTCACTTTGCCTAGTCTTCTTTAAATTAACCTTCATCATTTTCTTCAAAATTAGCCTAGAACATATCACACAAACAATCACATTTGGACTTCTTTTCTCAGATCTGTAATATTTTCAATAACTACACCGAATCTTCTAAATTGACCCATTAAGAAAAACATGACGTAAAAGTTTAGGTAAAATCATGTGTCAAGCACTACGGACTAGAGTTGAAGGTTGGCCGCAATCTTAAATCAAAAGCTGAATATCAAGGTCATATTTGTCTCTTACTTCTTCAGTCTCTTTTGTCTTCCACATTTCTCCTATACTAAATAAAAGTATGCCATCCTAGCTCATTATAAGTATTAGATGCTGGAGTTGGGGAACTGACCCTTTCCAAGATCATCAGGATCAGCATGAACAACCACAGCTCTTCCAATGATGGATTGTGGACCAGCAAGAGGAATCTGCAAAACTTCGGGTTGCTTATCAATTCAGAAACAAGAGTAGAACAAGATTAAAGCTTAGAATTCAACAAAGAAATTTACCTGCTTGTCGGTAATAGTAAAAGAGGCAGTACCTGAAATTTTTTGCAACGATTGCATCATTAGCAATGCTAACTAATTTGAAACAGGATTTTTTGTGTGTGTGTGTGTGTGGTGGTGGTTGGGGGGGGGGGGGGGTTCAGGCAATGACATCTTTGAAATCAATTTTGGCTTCATCGTGCAAAATACTTAAGTTTTTCTAGATATAGAATAACGGGTAAACCTTTACTGCAGTGGAATGAGCTTACAAAGCAGGGGGTTACCACTATACACCATGTCAAACCAAAACCCACTAGGCAATAGAAGATAATTAGTCTCCGAATTGCAGATTTTTTATTTGAAATAAAATAAGGATAACTTAATGAGGTTCAGTTTCAATTATTAAACAAGGAATGCTCACCATCTTCTCCAACTGTGATGTTACCAAGATCACCAGCATGACGCACCTCATCTTCAGGAGCACCATGCTCCTTACCAGCAGGATTGTAATGTGGTCCTGCAGGTTTACAGGGAAGAAATCCAAAATGAAAAATGGTCTAGAATTAATTTCTCTGTCCCCTTCTTCAGTAGATAAAATTACCCGTTGACATGCAGCCGTTTGTGGTATCACCAAGGGCGTGGACATGGAAGCCATGAAGTCCGGGTTTTAGGCCAGAGACATTTCCAGTAACTGTGGTTGGTGCTGTATATATTTCATCAATTAGAGATCACCCATGATAAGTGCAGTAATAAACCATTTTACTGTCATTAAAGTTAAACTTACCGTCTCCATCTTGAGTGAAGAAGATGGTGCCGCTAACACCTTCACTGCTGCTAAGGACGGCAACGGCCTTCACCATTTTTGTATGTGATCTAGAAAATTATGATACAAGAGTCTGTTATCAAGATAACACGTATAAGAGCCAATACAAAGCACATCAATAGTTTAATATGCAACTTCCTTCATAAGATGACAGACAACACCCCATAAACAAGTTTGAACTTACAAATTGAAAATTGCGTTCAGACAATCAGTTAAACAAGACTTCAGTCACAAGCCAGATAATTTACATTTCATCTCGAAAGCAAGCTATCAGATAAAGTGACAACCAAAATGTGAGGTACTCCATTTCTTCATCTCAACCATATTAGCCTGAATATTTAAAAGAGGGAATTCAAGAACACTTCGACATGTTTGCTTACAATTCCAAACAAGCCAAAATTGTCTTTCCGGAAATAGCACCCAAGGAGTGACATAGCAGTCAAAGGCGCGCTTAAGCCCTGAAGCGAGGCTCAAAACATGTTGAGCGCTTCGCCTCGCTTAGCAGGCGCTTCAGTGTTGTCATCAAGGCTCTAAGACATACTTTTTCTTGCCAATGAGCGTAATCTTGAAGAGAGACACTAAGCAATTGATATTTCACTTTACAATAAATTTTCTTCAATTTCTTTGTCCATATATTTGGTATTCATGCTTATAAATATAATCTTGGACTACACATACATATTTGTTATTTTTCTCCATTTGCGCCTTTTTTCATTAAAGCTCACACATTATTTGTGCTTTGCGCTTAAAGCCCCAACAGACGTTAGAGTTTTTTTGCGCTTTTTGCTTTTAATAACACTGGATGGTTCAAATCCCAACAAACACAAACAAATGCTAGGTAATTCTTTCCCAATCTGTCTAACTATTTGAGAGCAAAGTTACACAATACCTATACCGGAGGGAGATAGTCGGTACTCTATGTAATAGTCGAGGTGCACACAAACTGGAACGGGCACCACCACTATAAAAAACTACTATTTGTTGGAAATAAAACAAAGTAAAGAAAACACAAATTTTGTTTTATAGAACACTAAACAATGGATCATTTACCCCAAACATTCACAAAATACTCTGATTCGCTCCAAAACAACCAAAAAGAAAAAAACAATTCTCTCATAATTCAAATACTCGCGAAAAACAGAACAAGAACAAAAGGAAAAAAAGAAAAAAGAAATTGTTTTCTAATCCTAGAGCCATCAAATAAAGGCAGTAAACAATTTTTAACAGCAGGATACAATCGCGCGCAACACGCAGGTGATACGTTTTACATAGGGACAGAGCTAAAGCTGAGGCAAGAGGGTTTGTGCAGATAGGGCAAGAATTGAATTTTTTGGATATATATTAACTATTAAAATCCCCTTGATATAAGGAAAGACTCTATTGCAGTGGTAAAGAGGATTCAAAAATTGCTTTATTTCACAGGTTCAAGTCGTAGGTGTCACTCTTGTATTTTTTTCATATCAATTTCTGGTTCCCCCACTAGTTTTACATACAATCTTTTTTACAAGAAATGCCTGTGCGTCACTCCTAAACTCCAGCAGACAATCACACGCTCGAAAAGGCAAATACTCCTCTTGAATCAGAGTAACCAAACCTAATTAGATCGAACCACACATCAGAGACAGAATCTTCGCAAGGTGAAATCTTAATACACCTACGTTTATTCAACAATCATTAACCACAGAAAAATTAGCTCACACCGCAGACACGACACGGTTAAAAAGAGAAAGTTCTAGAACACTCTAGATCTGCTATATCCGAAGTTGAATCCAATATTTCATCATAAAGAGATACGAACAGTATCAGGATCAAATCCAAAGTTAGCCTAGTGATACCGAT
This sequence comes from Nicotiana tabacum, assembly GCF_000715075.1. NCBI lineage: Eukaryota > Viridiplantae > Streptophyta > Magnoliopsida > Solanales > Solanaceae > Nicotiana > Nicotiana tabacum. The sequence goes on from NC_134093.1 coordinate 33,880,922, forward strand.
CAGCGTGAAAATCAAGCAAAAATGAATCGAATGAATAGACAAAAGTCAAACATCGAATACTCACATAAATAGGAAAAATTAAATAAATATATATTCAGAAATTTTTGAAGAAGAAAAAGAGAAAGAGAATGAATTTACCTCAGGGAACCCCTTGAATGGCTAGAGAGAGAGAGAGAGAGAATTCCAATCTGCGTGCGATACTGAGAAGTTGGATATGATGGAAATGGCCAGATTGAAGTGAAATCAGTGTGTTTTTATTGGAGAAATGGACTGACCTCTCTGACCTGTTGTGTGGTAGGTGGGCAGTGTGTGTATTCATTTTGCCAACTAGCTCTACGTGCTCTGGTATAAGTCGAATTCACACGTTACGAATTATCTAGAATGTCAGTAGTCAAAATGAGACAGTAATAAAATTCTCCAATTTCTCTCTTCTTCTTCTTTTTCTTCCTTTTTTTCTACACTAGTTGTATTTTCCCCCACGATTGTGAGATTTTCAAAAAAAATTAGTAAGTGAATATTATGATTCTATTGGCATTTTCTTGATATGTGCCGGGATTTCTACCGTGATTCGAGCCCCATTGCGGATATTCCGATTTTCTGTCTTCGGGCTCGATAAACCTTCCTCGGTCTCGCTCGATCTCTTTTTAGCTTGGTCTCAATCTTGGCCGATCTCGATCTTAATATCGGCCGATCTCGATCTTAATATCGGCCGATCTCGATCGGTCTTGGGATCACGAACCTGGCAATCTAACCTCGCATCATGATTCGATGTCATATAAGCTTGAACCTTGTCCGATTATGTTACAGTCTCGAACAGTCATACGAAGGGCAAACTCTATTTTGGCTGTATACAGATAGTCCTCTCGTTTTTCGGAAAGAAGATAGCGAGAAACGATATGAACTTATGAACTCCGACCCGATGGGTAGTGATGTCAGCGACGAGCCCGATTATGACGCATGCAACGAAACATCTCGTCGGTCCAGTTACCAAGGCATTAATTACATGTCAGTCATTGGTCGGCCATTATCGATTCCGAACTGTCGTCAGCTACCTATAAGAGCCCAATCTTTTCTTCATTTAAACTTTACATTCAAAGATTTCTTTCTTGTTTCTTCTTCAAAAACTCTCTTTGCTCCATAATTTCTACATCCAAATTTCTCATATCCAAACCTCATATTATCTTACTTCATCTTTCTTCGTTCATCAATGGCAAAAACCTCCAAAGTAGTGCCGCAAAAAGAGGCTTCTTCTTCATCACGCCCCGCCGGCGATGAGGCTGTGGAGGAGCCCCTCTCTGAGGAATTCATTCCGGTGGGGTGCCCAACCATCTCTGATTTTAAGGTCGAGAAGGCCTCCTCGGTACCGGGTCGATGCGAGCCAGTTTCGAGGTACAGGTGCTCAATCACCGAAAAAATCCTCGAAAAGGTTAAAGAGGAATGCAACTGGGCCAACAAACATGTGGTAGTTCCATCGCCCGAGGAGGCGATTACTACCTACGTAGAGGGGTTCCTAAGCGTTTACACTTACCCTTTCACGGTGGGTCCCTTAGACCCAGTCATTGTTGCCTTCTGTAAAGGATATGATATGACTCTCGGCCAGATCCATCATTCTTTTTGGAGAATTGTGATTCTCCTCCTATTCTTCTCAAGCAAAATCGAGGGGTGCATCTTCATCCTCAATCACCTTATGCGTCTTTACAGTCCTCGAATTTATCAAGGGGGACTGATCAAGCTTGCTCGTCGAACCAACAAAGCCCCATTCTCGAGCATAGACGAATCCCGTGACCGAGGTTGAATGGGCCGATTTGTCCGAATAAGGACTTTGGACCTGATCCCTGCCGAAGATATGCCATTTCCTTAGAAATGAAATAATGTTTTCGATGTTGAAGATGTATCCCAAATGCCGGAACCGGTTCCGGGACTCAAGCCATGGGTCGAGGTCCTGGTGTCGCAGAAAACATACTCTAAGCGTGCTTGGATAGAACTGTAAAAAGGTCGATGGGAGGCCCGCAATCACGGTAAGTTTCTCCCTTAAATCGATTTATCGTTTAGGTTTCCTTCTCAAACTTGATTATCTTTTTCCCCTTGTAGGTCTCGGGAAGGACGTCGTGATGAGGCCCTCATCTGGTGGTGAAGAAGTCCTTCCCCAACTACCTGCTCCAAGCAGGACAAGGATAAAAAGAGAAAAGGGGCTCTAAGCTCCCCACGCTCGAAAAAGAAAAAATTGGCAAGGAGGTCTCGCAAGACAAAATGGAACACCAATGCTATGATCTCGGACTCCATTCGCCGATTGAGGGATGAGTCCGGAGAATAAAAGGAAAATATTACTTCACTTGTGGCCCATGTGTGGTCCAATGTGGTGATACAAAAATCCTTTGAATCGGAGGAGGTAGATGAGAGGGTTCTGGGTGTAGTTTCTGAACTAGGAAGGGTTGAGGCTACTCCATCCCAAGCCGAGATGGTTGAAGAGGAGACCGGGGGCAAGGCTCCGCGGGTAGCGGAAAATATCTCGAGGGACGAGCTCAGGATGGTTGATATTTCGGGATCCCCTCAGATTTCAGATGCTAAGATTCATGAGGCCAACATGTTGTTCACCGGGAGACTGATATTCATGGCTTTTTGGATGGGATCGAGTTCGCTGCTTCAGAGGATATTAGCGGGTTTAGTGGGTTATCGGTACCGAAGAAAGTACCGTCATCGGATACTATTGGATCCTCATCGAGCCACAAACTAGTAGACCAATTCCCGGCCCCGAGTGTCAACCCGATCGTAGGCGGAAAATAATGCTTTTGGTCCCAGAGGATGCTTGAGTCTTTTCTCCCCCGCCGTGGGGATTGCTAGTTACCTTCGGTGCTTAGTGACCGAGGATGACCAAGCCATGATGGACACGGTAGGATCCGCTAGCCTTTTCAATGAGGCCCAACATGCTCTGAATCGGGTAATTTCAAGGGTACTTTTAATTATTTCTTCTATACTTAGAGTTATAGATAATTCTAACATCTTCTTCTTTATTTGTAGGCTTCGGTGTTGCATCACGAGGCTTTCCTCTGAGTTCGGGAGGAGCATGAGGCTGAGATTCGGGGCCTTACTGAGAAGAGTGATACCTTCAAGTCCCTTAGTGAGAAGCTTCGGGTAGATTTGGTAACGGCTCAGGATGAGCATGTCGAGATGACTAAGCAGGTATTTCGAGTGCTTCATGATAGTGAAGATGAACTGGAGATAACTACTAACGATTCGATTATGCAGGTCCGACAGAGGCTCAAACAAATCGGGCGGCTCCAAACACAGGTGAATGTGATACAGGCCGAGGTGGAAGAGTTTAAAAAGAATATGGACATCCTAGCCTCGAAAAAGGAGACCGTCCATGCTCAATTGGAGTCGACCGAGGCCCAGCTCCAAGCTGCAAAAAAGAAAGCCTTGGTGCAGGTCAAAAAGATAAATGGGCTTCAGTCTCGGTTGGATTTGGCCGTTTTCGATAAGGCGGGCTTGGCCAATGAACTCGAAGTGGCTAGATCCGAGGTGGTCGTGGCCATAAAAAATGTTGATGCTAAAGTGGCCCAATTTAGGGTTGATGTAGAAGCCAATCAGGCCAAGACCAGAGGCATGGTCGAACATGCGAAAGGGCAAGCTCGAAGGGAAGCCCTCGAGGAAGTTCAGGCCCAGGGGTTCGATGTCACGGCTAAGATCGAGAATGCCAGAGTAGAGGAATCCAGGGCCCGGAAGCTGGCCTTCCCTGAGGAAGACTCTGATAGTTCGAGTGAGTCTGAAGACGGAGAAGATCCCGAGGATGGAGATACAACCTCTGATGAAGATCGAGCTTCTTAGGATGTTTCTTTTGTATTTTTCCCAAGGACATTTTTTAGCCGTTGTTTTTAGGCCGATTTGGCCTTTGTAAAAAAAACTATTGTATATAAATATAAAACTTTCGTTGTCCTTTCGGCTCTCATATTTTTCTTTTGCTTTGCTGTATTTACAAAGGTTGAAAATGCCTTAACATAAAATAAGGTTGTGTTCGAGGGTTCAAACAAACTTCGCCTTTATTTCCTTTCTAGGTTTAGGCGTTATCGGGTTTTGATGTTATCAAAGTTTTTCCCGGAAAATATCTTAAGTCTGAGATTTTTCCGAGGGTGGACTTTAGAACCGGTTGTGAAAGAATTTTTATTTTTTCGAAGGCCTACTTTTGTTACAGTTTTTGGACGTCTCCGAGCCGTGTTCAATTGGTCGTAGCCTTTTAGTTCGAGAGTTACCCATTGGGTTTGTTTTCCCATTTTATCTGGGTTTGTCCGAGATAATAGTTCTCGCGCGGGGTGACCGTGACTTTTTAGAAATCGGGGCATTGCTTATTAGGTCTTTTGCTCCCTAAAATATCGAAGATTAGTTCTTCGATTGTAGTATCTCTCGATTCGTTGCTTTTGGGCAGCTAATCGGATGAGGGCGGTTTCACGCCTTTCATCCAATAGTTCTAGGCTCGTATTTATGGCCTCGTTATTTGATTCCTTTGTTGCATATCGGGATCGGGTACTCGGCTCTCCAACTTCGACAGGTATTAGATCTTCGACCCATAAACTAATGAGAATAGGGTAGCCCCAGTACTGGATTTTGAGGTTGTGAGATATGCCCAAAGAACTTCGGGCAGAATTTTCTTCCATTTTCCTTTGGCGTCGGTTTACCTCTTCTTAAGATCTTGGATGATGGTTTTGTTGATTGATTCGGCTTGCCCGTTTCCGCTAGGATGATAAAGTGTTGATAGAATTCTTTTGATCTTGTGATCTTCGAGGAATTTGGTCACTTTGTTGTCGATGAATTGTTTTCCGTTATCATACACAATTCCGGACGGTATCCCGAATCGACATATGAGGTAATCCCAACTGAAGTCGATGACTTCCTTCTCTTTAACTTTATCGAAAGCATGCGCTTTAACCCACTTAGAAAAATAGTCAGTCATAAATAAAATAAATTGAGCTTTACCTTGTGCCAATGGAAGGGGGCCGACGATGCCCATTCCCCACTTCATGAATGGCCATGGTGACAAGACCGAATGGATCAGTTCCCCAGGTTGGTGAATCATTGGTGCATGCTTTTGACATTTGTCACATTTTCGAACAAACTCTTTCGTATCTTTTTCCATGTTGATCCAGTAATAGTTAGCTCTAATTACCTTTTGAACCAATGATTCAGCACCGAAATGATTTCCGCAAGTGCCTTCGTGCATTTTTCTTAGAACGTACTCGGTGTCTGCTGGTCCTAAACATATCGCTAATGGACCATTGTACATCCTTCTAAACAAGGTTCCATCTTCGATCAAAGTGAATCGTGTTACCTTTGTGCGTAGGGCCCTCGATTTTTTCGGATCCGACCAAAGCTTTCCGGTTTTCAAATATTCTATGTATTTGTTTCTCCAATCCCAGGTCAAGCTTGTGAAATTTATCTCGGCGTGGCCTTCTTCGACTACTGACCTCATAAGTTGCACGACGGCCCCCGAATCAAACTCGTTGTCTTCGACCGATGATCCTAAGTTTGCGAGGGCATCGACCTCATTATTATGATCTCGAGGTATATGTTGCAAAGTCCACTCTTAAATCGGTGCAAAGTAACTTATAACTTATCTAGGTATCTTTGCATTCGGTCTTCTCTAACTTCGAAGCTTTCGTTAACCTGATTCATTTTTAGGAGGGAGTCGCATTTGGCCTCGATCACCTCCACTCCCAAGCCTTTGGCTAGTTCGAGACATGCAATCATGGCCTCATATTCGGCTTCATTGTTAGTCAATTTCACAGTTCTAATAAATTGTCTAATCACGTTGCCTGTGGGTGGTTTCAGTACGATGTCGAGCCCATACCCTTTCGCATTCGAAGCACCGTCCGTGAAGAGGGTCCAGATTCCCAATGATGTACCCGAATTTATCAATAGTTCTCTTTCGACCTCGGGTACTAGAGGCGGTGTGAAGTCAGCTACGAAGTCTGCCAAAATTTGAGACTTAATTGTTGTTCGGGGTCGATATTCGATATCATACCCGCTAATTTCTACTGCCCATTTGGCCAACCGTCCCGAAAGCTGGGGTTGATGCAAGATATTTCGAAGTGGATAAGTTGTTACAACACATATGGGGTGACATTGAAAGTATGGTTTTAGTTTCCTAGAGGCACTTATCAATGCGAGCGCCAATTTTTCTAGGTGGGGATATCTAGTTTCGGCCTCAACTAAGGTCCGACTGACATAATAAATGGAAAATTGCGTACCTCGTTCTTCCCGGACTAGGACTCCACTTACCGCTACCTCTGATACTGCCAAATATAAGTAAAGTTGTTCGTCTGCCCTTGGTGTGTAAAGCAGTGGAGGGCTCGATAAGTACCGTTTAAGCCCTTCCAAGGTCTGCTGGCATTCTGAGATCCATGTGAAATTATTTTTCTTCTTTAGCAGTGAGAAGAATCGGTGTCCTTTATCGGAGGACCTCGAGATGAATCGCCCCAGGGCAGTCATGCGCCCGGTTAACCTCTACACGGCTTTTACGCTGTCGACCACCGTGATGCCATCGATAGCTTTGATCTTGTCAGGATTAATCTCGATTCCTCGGTTATATACCATGAACCCTAGAAATTTGCCTGACCCAACCCCGAATGCACACTTTTCCGGGTTTAACTTCATGTTGTATTTCTTCAATATACTGAGAGTTTCCTGTATGTGTTTTAAATGGCCCTCTTCTTGAAGGGACTTAACTAGCATGTCATCAATGTAAACTTTCATAGATTTCCCTATTTGTTCTTCGAACATCCGATTTACTAGGCGCTGATAAGTGGCACCAATATTTTTTAATCCAAATGGCATTACATTATAGCAGTAGGTACCATACTTAGTGATAAACGAAGTATTTTCCTGATCATCTGGGTTCATTTGTATTTGGTTGTACCCGGAATAGGCATCGAGAAAACTGAAGATCTCGTGATCGATCGTGGCATCGATCATGCGATCGATATTAGCAAAGGAAAAGAATCCTTGGGGCATGCTTTATTTAAATCCTTGTAATCTATACACATTCTAAGTTTGTTTCCTTTTTTAGGGTCTACTACCATGTTTGCTAACCATTCGGGATATTTTACCTCACGGATGGACCCTATTTTAAGAAGCTTGGTTACCTCGTCTTTGATGAAAGCATGTTTAACCTCGGACTGGGGTCTTCTTTTTTGCTTCACCAGATAGAAATTCAGATCCAAGCTTAGTTTATGGGTGGTGACTTCCGGAGGGATCCCTGCCATGTCAAGATGGGACCAAGCGAAATAATCCATGTTAGCTATAAGAAATTGAATAAGCTTTTCCCTGAGCTCGGGATTTAACCCCGTGCCCAGGTATACCTTTCGTTCGGGCAGATGTTCAACTAGTATGATTTGTTCCAGCTCTTCAACTGTTGATTTGGTAGCGTCAGAATCATCGGGTACTATAAAGGATCGAGGGACCCCATAATCATTATCTTCGTCAGTCCCCTGCTTCTTTAGTTGGGTCGAGGCGGGTGTTTGTGATTGCTATTTGGTCTCATGTTTTTCCTTCAAATTTGACCCCTTTATCGAGGAGGGCGTAGACATCGGAATTACTTCGTCAATGACAAACATTTCTTTTGCAGCGGGTTGCTCCTCGTAGACCGTTTTGATTCCTTCTGGTGTTGGGAATTTCAGGACCTGGTGAAGAGTCGAGGGAACTGCTATCATGTTGTGGATCCATAGTCTCCCAAATATGGCGTTATACCTCATGTCGCCTTCGATCACATGGAACTTTGTCTCTTGGATGGTCCCGGCCACGTTTACTGGCAAAGTTATCTCGCCCTTAGTAGTTTCACATACCATGTTGAATCTGTTTAGCACCAGGGCCGCGGGCACAACCTGGTCCTGTAAACCGAGCTGCTCTACGACCCTCGATCGAATGATATTGGACGAACTACCTGGATCAATTAACATACACTTAACTTGAGTTTTATTCATGAGTACAGATATTACCAGTGCATTGTTATGTGGCTGCATGATTCCTTCTGCGTCTTCGTCATTGAAGGATAAGGTTCCTTTCGGTATGTAATCCTGAGCCCGAGATCGCTTCTCCCTTATGATTGACACCTTAGTGTATTTTACACTGGCCCTTGGAGAACATCGATCCCTCCGATAATCATGTGAATAATGTGTTGCGGTTCTTCTTGCTCGTTTTGCCTATTGAACTCTCTGTTTTTGAAGTGATTCTTGGCCTGATCACTTAAGAATTCCCAAAGGTGCCCTTCATTGAATAACCAGACTACTTCTTCTCTCAACTGCCTGCAATCTTCCGTTCTATGGCCATTGGTGCCATGATACTGATACTTGCAGATTTGATTAGGATTTCTCTGGGCTGGATCGGTCTGTAGAGGTCGAGGCCATTTAGTATCTTTGATGCATCCGATAGCTAATACGATGGCGGATTCATCAATATTAAAGTTATATTTTGACAATCGCGGTGCTTCCTTAGGTCTGATATGCTTGTCAAAACCATTCTTGCTTATCAGCCCTCGAGAGCCTTGGCCTCGATCACTTCTCCTCTCACCTAGTACAGAATTGTACCCAGGTTCGTTGCCCCTACGATCTCCATTATATGGCTGGTATCGATCCCTGTTCGACCTTGGTTCTCGATCGATGTCCCCTTTGATAATGGATCCAGAAGGATCCCCTAGCTGGTCATCTTCGACTCTAATCTTTGATTGATATTGATTATGTATATCTGCCCAGGTAACAATCGGGTACTCAATCAATTTCTGATTCAACTGTTGTGAAGCCACTAAGCTTCATTCATTTAGTCCTTGGGTGAAAGCTTGAACGGACCAATCATCTGTTACCGGTGGTAGATCCATTCGTTCTATTTGGAAACGGGATACAAACTCTCTTAGTATCTCGTTCTCTTTTTACTTTACCTTGAAAAGTTTCGACTTCCTAGTCTCGACCTTTATGGCTCCGGCGTGTGCTTTTACAAAAGAATCTACAAGTATGGCAAAAGAATCGATAGATTTAGGTGGTAAAATATGATATCATATCATTGCTCCCTTTGACAGGGTTTTCCCGAATTTCTTTAGTAATACGGATTCGATCTTGTCGTCCTCTAGATCATTCCCTTTAATGGCATACGTGTAAGAGTTGACATGCTCGTTAGGGTCGATGATGTCGCCCAAACTCACACCACTGATTGGAATTGTGAGGCGTTCGATGCAATTATAAATACCCAACGCGAGTCGGGGTCGATTCCACAGAGAGTTTTATGTTGGATTATGTATATACCTAGTCTAAGTATATGACGTGCCCAAGATTGCACTTTCACATATTCGGTTGTTTCTTTTTAACTTCTAATTTTTATGCTAATGCTTGTAATTGTAAAGCTAAGGGACAATATTTTTGGTATTGTTGTTTTTCAGGTTATAAAAGATCTAGGGCTGTAAATTCTGCCTAGATGGTTACCTAACAGATTGAGAGCTTTAGGGCATGTTTGGTTGGTCGGGATACAATTTAGCAATCACACGCGATTACTCACTCTATACCTCTCGGTAGTTTGAGTGATTTTGCCCAACTTGGCTTTCTCAAGTCCAAATAGGTATCTCACAAAACAAGTGATAGATGCTAAAGTCGGGTCTTACTATCTCTAGATTCGACCTTTTAATTGGGGCTATCAATTTCTTGAGTTCACCCCAATTTCTTGTTAGCCAAGTTTTTCTAGACTTTGTCTCTCTTTCTCAAGTAGAGACTAAGTCAATTAGGCATGAATCAATATTTGCAACCATCAATTCTTAAATTCAAGCAAGAACTAGGCTAAATATCATATACCCAATTATAAATAAGCCCTAAATCAATCACCCATTAGATACCCATATTAGGGTTGGGTCACAACCCTATATAAGGGTTTAGCTACTCATAGGAAATGAAGAAATTAAAGAAGAAACTAAAATAAAACTCATAATAGATGATTAAGGGAAGAAAATCTAATGTTAAAATGATAAACTATTACAACGTTGCCAAAACCAGTAAAGAAAAATGGCTATCTATTCTCAGGTATTCAAACTTAACCTAAAAATGACAAAAAGATCTACGGAAAAGGTCCAAATATGCCCTTGTACTATACGAAATTGAGCACATTTGCCCTTCGTTAATACTTTAGCTCAAATATGCCCTTACCGTCACATAGTTGGTCCGTATATGTCCTTAGAGTTACACAGTTGGCCCATATATGCCCTTTTCGAAATGAAATTCACCCAAACTAATTAGCTCTTTCGTTAATTGTATTAAAGTGTATTACAAATACTATTTCCTTTTTATTAGTACTTTGTTTTCTTTACTTTTCTCTTTTCTTTCTTCTTTTTTTCTTCTCTTCTCTTTTTTTCCTTTTTCTTTCTCCCTTATCCGATTTCCTCCATTACTGATGTCTTCTCCATTTTCGTCACAAATTTCACTTGACAAAACTCGTGAATTCCAATTACTAAGAAAATTCTCCCATAAAAATATTTTTATAGATCATATGTTTGTCAATTTTTTAATTTTTACTGAACATATATTTAGTTCTAAAAAATTTAACAAAGTAAGATTGAAATAATATTTATGTAACAAAAAACTCAAAAAATCCAACAAAACTGAACAATCCAAACCGATATAATTGGTTTGGTTTGGTTTTGATAAAAACCGAACCAACCCGTTCCATGTACACCCCTAATTTACATAGTTAATAAAAAAATAGAAAATGTCCAGCTGAAAAAAGATGAAAAAAGACTAACAACTCAAATTTATTAAACTACAACTTGAACTCTAGGCTTTTAATCATTAAATTATCTTTCTGGAAATAATTTAAATATTTTGGTCTTTTGAGTATTGTTAAAGGTTGAGATGCTTTTATTATTTTAAAGTTTAAACCATAATTTTTGGAACAATTTAATTTCGTTTATTTAGAGGGCCAGTGAAACTGGAACTTGATTACCTTATGGGAGAATTTTTTTAGTAATTGAAATTCATGAGTTTTGTCAAGTGAAATTAGTGACAAAAATGGAAATGACATCAGTAATAGAGGAAATAGATAAGGAAGAAAGAAAAAGGAAAAAAAGAGAAGAAAAGAAAAAAGAAGAAAGAAAGAAAAAGGTAAAGAAAAAAAGTACTAATAAAAAGGAAATAGTATTTGTAATACACTTTAATACAATTAACGAAAGAGCTAATTAGTTTGGGTGAATTCCGTTTCAAAAAGGGCATATATGGGCCAACTGTGTAACTCTAAGGGCATATATGGACCAACTATGTGACGGTAAGGGCATATTTGAGCTAAAGTATTAACGAAGGGCAAATGTGCTCAATTTCGTATAGTACAGGGGCATATTTGGACCTTTGCCCAAAGATCTATTTATATCCAGCTAAAATTATTGGACAAAATTACCCCTGCGGATGTTGTGCGGCCGCACTTCCTCTAATTGTTCGGATCGCACATTTCTGAGTGCGGCCGCACTCTTGATCTCGGGTTGGACATGGGAAATTTCTGCGAACCGCACATTTATGAGTGCGGCCGCACTTTCGTATTTTGCGGCCGCACAATAATAGTGCGGTCTGCACATCTTCAGGTCCCCAAAACACATCTCTCTGAACCTTGTCTTCTGCGACCGTACAATAATTGTGCGGTCCGTACTTTTTGAAGGAATTCTGACAGTGGCTCTTCAGAGTCTGCGGCCGCACACAGTATTGTGCGGTTCGCACTTCGGTCCCTTTTGCCTTGTTTTGGTTCTTGTCCAAATTTTACTCTTTCTTAGTTGATTTTTATTTCTTTGGCTCGTTTTCCAATATTCCTGCAAGAAAGCACATTTCATTAGTTCTCGTGAATACCTTTAAGTATTTTTGAGCTAAAACGTAAGTAAAAGAGAGCAAATAAGCAGTCAAAATTCCTACTTATCACTCGGCCGTTCCATTATACTTAGGAATCTCGGGCATGCGGAACTTCTTGGGGATCGGTTTGGGAGCTGCGCTCGGGGGGAAAGGCTTTTGTACGAACTTTTTGGAATCCAAACCCTTCAATATTGGCGGTGCCCCCAGGATTTGGTCAACCCTGGAGTTATAAGTTTCCACTTTCTTATCGTTTGCTTCGATCCTCTTTTCCCCTGATTCTATCCGCTTTGTTAGTTCCTCGAGCATTTTCATAATTTCAGTGTTAGTCCCCGATTCTTGTTCATTTGATCTTACCACAGCTGGCCCCGTCTTGTGTGTGACTTCTTGGGTGGTCCGGGCTCAGCCCTGCTCGGTGCCTGGGTTTGGCTCTGCAATTGATCTATCGCCACCTATTGAGCTTCTATCATTTCGAAAATCATACGCAGGCTGATCCCGTCTTCTCCAATATTTTGGGTATTTCGAACAGCAGATTGAGTTTTACTATGGATGTTGTTTTTGGGACCAGAATGTTGGTTCGCTTCGATGGCCACATGCGAATTAATGTTAATTGGATCCACAACTCGAGTACCAACGGGGTTAGCGTGTGGCCTTTCATCCCCGGGCGTCACGTTGTCGTTGTCACCTTGATGGCTAGATTCGTTGTCGATATATAGGGGCACTAGTTGAGAGTTCGTCATTTTTTGCATGAAATCAAATATACTTCAAAGAGGAAGTATGAAATAGTGTGTTTTACAGAGATTTGTGTCAAATAATCATAATTATCCTTAGCCCCACGGTGGGCGCCAAATTGTTTACCCGAAAAAATGGATAACAATTGAATTTATTGTTTACCCGAAAGAATGGATAACAATTGAATTTATACGCGGCTCTAAGGATACGTGATATATATATATATATATATATATATATATATATATATATATATATATATATATATATATATGCTATAATTAGCTATAAAAAAGATAAATGCCAATCAAATAAATCAATTAACCTTTGCCCTTTAATTCGATCACCTTCAAACGAGTAAAAATGGATACCAATTGAATTTATATGCGGCTCTAAGAATACGTGATATATATATATATCAGTGCTATAATTAGCTATAAAAAAGATAAATGCCAAGCAAATAAATCAATTAACCTTTGCACTTGAATTGGATCACCTTCCAAGCAAGTAAAGATTCAGCTGGTATATGAATAGTATAACAAGAAATTGAGAGCTGAAAAAAGACAATGTATTGCTTAGTATTGTGTTCTCCCCCTACAAATGATCAAAGACCCCCTTTTTATAGTAGGAAAGTCCTACTCTTACTATAATTATAAATATAGTAGAGAATCTCATGATAGATTAATTAATCGGCCTTTTCTTGATATGTGTCAGGATTTCCTTCGTGATTCGGGTCCCATTGCGGATATTCCGGCTTTCTGTCTTCGGGCTCGATAAACCTTCCTCGGTCTCGCTCGATCTTTTTTTAGCTTGGTCTCGATCTTGGCCGATCTCGATCTTAATTTCGGCCAATCTCGATCTAGGCCGATCTTGATCGGTCTTGGGATCACGAACCTGGCAATCTGACCTCGCATCATGATTCGATATCATATAAGCCCGAAATTTGTCCGATTATGTTACAATCTCGAACAGTCATACGAAGGGCAAACTCTATTTTGGTCGTATACATAATTGCCTATTTAAATTTTGTGTTATAAATAGTTGACTAGTTTATCAATTAGTCGAATAGAGATAAGAACAGAATGATAGTAATGCAGAAACAAAATGCAGGAAATAAAGACACTAGAATTTTATACTGGTTCGGATTCAATATGAATCCTACTCCAGTCTCCTTGGGTTGCAAGGGTATTCTCTTTCAGTGATTGAAGTTTCTTGAGTACAAAATGGTTGATGTAGCTTTACACCAACAATTTAATCTCTATGTCACTTTTCTCTTCTTGATACAATGCCTCACCAGTGTTTGTTTCCTTTTTTCTCTCACTAATTACACAACATATATGAAAGAACTACAACGCTTGTTTGGAGTAGAACAAAAGGAGTGATAATGGTTCGTTCAAAGTATGTTCTCTTCAAGTCTAGAACATATGTATATATATACTTCGTGAGGCCTTCTTGACTCTTGAATGACGTAAATCTTGAGAGATTGCAAACCCAAGGGAGTTGATCCTTGAAAGGAATCATAGATTGATTCTTTCCCAGAATAAAGTCAAGTTTCCGTTGATCTTCTTTGATTTGTGGTCTTGACAAGATTTTCATATGCTAGGCATATCTTTTCATTACTTGCGTGATTTGTGATAGATACCTTGATTTTTTGGTTCAAAGATCTTCAGTACAACACTTTGCGATCTCGTTTCCCTTACCTTACTGTAATAGCTTTCGTCAATCATTTATCGAATCAACAATTTAATTGTTGTTTATTCCAAGGGTATTCTCTTTCAGTGATTGAAGTTTATCAATTCATTTATGTTCTCTTCAAGTCTAGAACATATGTATATATATACTTCGTGAGGCCTTCTTGACTATTGAATGACGTGAATCTTGAGAGATTGCAAACCCAAGGGAGTTGATCCTTGAAAGGAATCATAGATTGATTCTTTCCCAGAATAAAGTCAAGTTTTCGTTGATCTTCTTTTATTTATGGTCTTGACAAGCTTTTCATATGCTAGGCATATCTTTTCATTACTTGTGTGATTTGCGATAGATCTCTTGATTTCTGGGTTCAACGATCTCCAGTACAACATTTGCGATCTCGTTTCCCTTACCTTCCTGTAATAGCTTTCGTCAATCATTTATCGAATCATTGATTGATTCTTCTTCCGTATCTTAGTTGTTTCTTCCTTTTTCATCTTTAATCATTGATTCTTTCCCTTGCATTGCTCCTGTTAATAGATTGTTTCCTTAATCTATTCTTGAATGGTATTGCTTCTTGATTCCTTTATTTTATTCCTTGTGATCCTCCACCACATGTGATATATTATTTTTCATCATTGAAACTCATAATTAACAATCTCCCCATTTATATATATATATATATATATATATATATATATAAAACAACAGTTTACTTCCCTGTAGTCGACTCCCCTCAACAGGTGCTGCATATACTTCTGTCGACTCCCCTTCAACAAGAGCTGCATATACTTAAGTCGACTTCCCCTCAACATGAGTTGCTATCTGTCCTGCAATGTACAACTTCTTTCTCCCCCTTTTTTACATCAGTAAAGAGGGGATATGCATATATACAGTTGAAATTAAGTAGAAACAAACACATCATAGGCAAATATTTGCAAATTATTGGCATGCCGGGTTTAGCAAAAATAAAGAAAATTATCCAGCGACTGGTTATCCAGTCCAAAACAGCAAAATAGCAAAAAGAGATTGTTTGAAACTTCTACAACTAACGACGCAAGAAATAAGTAAGAATGTTGCAAATCGCCTCATTCAGACGTTCAAAGCTGACATTGTCTGAAATTGCCAACCCCATCAATCTTGTCATGTACTTCCTTGAAGGCTTTGACTACATTTTTTCCAAGCTTGAGAATTTTGACCCTTATCTTTGAAACATCGGTCCCAGTCTCTATGGAGATTGCATGGATGTCCCAATAGTGGATTGGGTTACAGCAAGAAGGTCCTTGATAATTGTCAACTTGTTGTCAATAGCAGTCAGTTTCTCCATAATATCAGGATCACCTACACTATGATGGGAAACAGAGGCTTTGGTCTTAGGATCAGGCTGAACGTTCTTGACCTCACTTTCCTGTTTCTTTACCCAGGAACCCTTAGGACACACATATCCCATACTGGCGAAGGCTCTAGTGTTGTAGGACTTTGAAACATAGACAAATGGGTATTCTGAGGTAGAGATACTATGGGCTTCAAAAATGTGGGTGATAGCCATACCATAGGGTAATCTGATAGGATCATCAACACTCTCAATCATGAAGTTTATGACCCATGAGGATAGTTTAACCTTAAATTTGGTCACAAGATAGTAGACAAGAAAGGTATCTCGTTCAGAGAAGGTGGAGAATGATCCAGTACGAGGAAGAAAAGTAGCTGCAACAATGTGGGCCAGAACTCGGGGTTCAAAACTAACATCACTGGGACCTAACTGGTTAGGAAGGAAATCAGATGGACACTCAGCAATACAACGTTTTGCTTGATAAAAAAAAATATCAAAATCATCAGGCCAAGTATTCTTGAAAAACATAGGAAAACTGGAGCACTTACACTGAAAAATAGAGTCAAATATGGCACAATCAAGGACAATGCGTTTTTCTAGAACTAGGGATTCTAACTTATCATGCTTGCTAGAGCAAATATTTGCATAAAACATTCTCACTAAAGGTTCATAGACTTTGGGAGGGGGTACATAGATGGATTTAGACCATCCTTGAAAAACAAACAGATCATTTACCTTACAATTGAGAACCTCCATATCATCAAGGTCGATTACTCTGCTGTGAGCAATGGGCTTGTCTTTCAGAGCAACAAAGAAATCCCTATTTGGAATTGAGGTCGGACTCTAGAGAACTCGAGAGGTTTACTTTGGATTTCTTGGGGGTAAAAGATTCATAGGGGTCTTCCATAGGCCTTTTTCCTAGAGCTTTTTCTCCTATTTGGTGAAAGTGGTCTGATAGTTCTGCCTGAGAAGAGGCAAACCCTTCTGAGTGGTCAGACCCTAGGTCTACTTGTTTTGGAGGTTGAGAAGAGGATTTTCCCTTGGAACAAGTACTTTTTATAGTGGAGGCACACGAATTCTTGGAGTGTTTAGCCATTGAGAGATTTTGAGGAAGGGTTTGAAGGAATTTGAGGAAGGGTTTCTGAGTGATAGGAACAATGAAGACAAAGAAGAATGGTTCAGGGGATTAAAAATAAGGGATTTTGACGGTTGAGTTCAGGAAAGGAAAGGGTGTCAGGAAGGGTCATGATGATTGATTTTCCTTTCTTGAAAGCTGCGACTGATGGGAAAAGAGAGGAAAATCGGAGGCGCTAAATTAATGCATACTTACAGATAAAATAAAATAAAATTAAAATTATTAGACACACAAAAATTAAAACTAACACATAGGTCTTAATTTTTATGATCAAGCGAAATAATACCAAGTAGTTCTCTTAGGGAGCAGAATCTATCTTCAAGTAAAGGCTTAGTAAAAATGTCAGATAATTGATCAGTAGTGCCAACAAATGATAATTATATATCTCTCTTGAGCACATGATCTCTAATGAAATGATGTTTGATGTCTATATATACGCTTAGCCCTAGAACGAATCACAAGATTCTTTGAGAGACATATAACGCTAGAGTTATCACAAAATATTTGAATGGATTTAAAAAATAGTTCATAGTCACTAGTTGATGAGACATCCATAGTAACTATGCACAACATTGCCCAATGGCAATATATTCTGCCTCCGTTGTGGATAATGCAACTGAGCCTTGTTTCTTACTCTTCCATGAAATTAATGTCTTTCACAGTAATTGATATGTTCCGCTAGTGCTTTTTCTGTCTTATCACCTACAAAATTAGCATCTGAAAAACCTTCCAGCTTAAAATTGTTAGAACGTGGATACCATAATCCATAAGAAATAGTTCTGATGAGGTAACAAATTATTCTCTTTCCTGCAGTCAGATGCGATTCCTTAGGAGCTGACTGAAACCTGTCACATTTGCATACACTAAACATAATATCTGGTCGACTGACAGTCAAGTAAAGCAAAGAACTGTTCATTCCACGATATTTAGTTTCATCAACTAGATTTCCTTTTTCGTCCTTGTCGAGACTTGTTGACCGGCTTATTGGTGTATAAATTGCTTTAACACTGCTCATGCCAAACTTTTGAATTAATTTCTTTGTATATTTTGTCTGGCACACAAACGTTCCTTCTTCAGATTGTTGAATTTTTAGTCCAAGAAAAAATATAAGCTCTCCTGTCATGCTCATTTCAAACTCACTTTGCACAAGACTAGCAAATTCCTTACACAAAAGAGGGTTAGCACATCCAAAAATAATATCATCAACATAAAACTTGAGTAATAAGATTACCTCCTAATGATCTTTTGATAAATAATGTAGTATCTACTTTACCTCTTGTAAAGCCATGATCAAGTAGAAATGAACTAAGCCTTTCGTACTAGGCTCGTAGAGCTTGTTTGAGTCAATACAAAGCTTTAGTCAACTTATACACATGGTAAAGGAACTTTGAGTCTTCAAAACCAGGAGGTTGTTTTACATATACCTCATCATCAATAAAGCCATTTAAAAAGGCACTTTCGACATCCATCTAAAAAAGTCTAAATCGTTTGAATGATGCATATGCAAGAAGAATCTGTATAGACTCTAGTCGAGCTACTGGTGCAAAGGTTTCATCGTAGTCGACTCCTTCCTGTTGTGAGTAGCCTTGGGCTACTAATCTGGCTTTGTTTCTCACGACCTTTCCATCTTCATTAAGCTTATTTCTGAAAACCTATTTTGTTATAGTAGTGACACATAGGGGCCAATCCAGTTTTTGATCTACCACTTGTGTTAGTACTTGTGGACTCAGTTCTAACCGGTCCTTTCCTAGTTGACTTGTAAGTCGCCTGGTTAGACTTGACAGAACTGTGACTGGTGGACTTGTGCATGCCATTAAATTACATTTGCAATTCTTGAACTTCATCTTGAAGTACATCTCTTTCAATTTCACATACTTCAAGCTTGAGTTCCCAGTCTTTCTTTTCCCTATTTAGTCTCCTTAGTTCATTCATCATTTTTTGAGACTCTTTTAGAGTAAGGTCAAGAATATCCTGCAATTCAATGTATCTATCATAGTTATAAGATCTTACCTCGCCTGTTTCACCTCGTGCCATGAAACAATTTTGATTATCTTCTTTGCATTCATCATCTGATGCATCTTCATCAGTCCAACAACCCGAATATTTGTTCATATCGTTTTACAGAATGGTCATGAAGCATAGATTTGCTATTTCCCCGTGTTCCGAACTGTCTTCATTATTCCAGCTTCCGAAAGATTTGTTTTTATTGAATCCTCTAGAAACCTTTCTTTTATGATCTGGGCATTCAGCTCAAAAGGAATGATAATGGTTCGTTCAAAGTATGTCCTCTTCAAGTCTAGAACATATGTATATATATATACTTCGTGAGGCCTTCTTGACTCTTGAATGACGTGAATCTTGAGAGATTGCAAATCCAAGGGAGTTGATCCTTGAAAAGAATCATAGATTGATTCTTTCCCAGAATAAAGTCAAGTTTTCGTTGATCTTCTTTGATTTGTGGTCTTGACAAGCTTTTCATTTGCTAGGCATATCTTTTCATTACTTGGGTGATTTGCAATAGATCCCTTGATTTCTGGCTTCAACAATCTCTAGTGCAACCCTTTGCGATCTCGTTTCCCTTTGATTTGGGACTTTCCTGTAATAGCTTTCGTCAATCATTTATCGAATCATTGATTGGTTCTTCTTCTGGATCTTCGCTGCTTCTTCATTTTTCATCTCTAATTATTGATTCTTTCCCTTGCATTGCTCCAGTTAATAGATTATTTTCTTAATCTATTCTTGAATGGTATTGCTTCTTGATTCCTTTGTTTTATTCCTTGTAATCCTGCACCACATTTGATATATTATTTTTCATCATTGAAACTCATAATTAAGAACTATGACACACACTTATCTCTCACGAATTACATAGCTAGTGTTTGGTCATATATTCCCAAATTTATTTTAAAAAATTTAATTTGGGTGAAGTTTGGTTTGAAGATGAAAATTTGTCTGGACATAATTTTTCAAAATATATTTCATTTTTTTTGTTGAAAAAGCATGAAATGTGACTTATACCCATAAGTTCTAAAAACTATCAAAAATATCGAACAATAGCAAATAAACAAATTTGCTAATCATGTATATGCAGAACCTTCACGGATGTCATTCATTATTACTATCACAAATGATAGTCTTGAACATAGATAAGTTTGACACAAAATTATTATTTTTATAATAAACTACATAATACACTATCCTAAAGTCATAATCTGATATCTTAATACCAACTGTTAATAACACAATTACTAGCCATTATAATTTGGCAAATTATAATAATATTAAAAGATCTATCAGTCCAAAAGAAAATGATAGTAATTACCTGGTGGATTAGTTGGGTCATAATAGATGGTAAGCATTTTTATAAAATACAAAAATTTGGGGTAATTTTTAAAATTGCTAAAAAGTCAAACATAATATTTTGGGCCAAAAACAGATCTAGAGCTAGTTTTGGAATTTGAAATTTTTGCTTTCACAATCTGCCAAAACATGAATAAAATCTATAAACAAACATGTTTTACCAAAAAATAATTTGGAAAAAACTTGGCAAAATCTATGACCAAATGGGGCATAGTCTCTTCACAATTCATCTCATTTTCTTTCTTCTCTTACTTCACTTCACTTCATCCCCTACCAACATTCTTTTAAACAAGAAACTAAAATCAAAATTTTAATTATGGAGATTGGGAATGGCCTAATATTTAATATTTTAAGGGGAAAAATATAATTTGGTACTTTCTTCGTGTTATTTTCATGTATAACAATTTTAAATTTTTTTAAATCAAGGGGTCATTTAGTACAAAATTGGGATATCTCACCGTTTATATGAGATAAATTACATCAAGATCTTGAAATAAAATAATTATCGATTTTAGCCAATATCTCCATTAAATACAAGATAAGTTTAATCCTAAAATTGATAATAAAATAACCCACCTAATCCCTTGAATCAAACGGCGCCCTTACATATCAAACACCGGAGCTTGATAATTAAAAGAATGTATATATAAGTATTTTTTATTTATAATATAGTATTGATTTTATGTAATGGGGTGGTGGAATAACCCACTTAATCACTTAAACCAAATGGACCTATATTTTTTAATATAGTATTAATTTCAAGTTGGATAAACTTATAAATTAATTTATTTTTCTAATATTTAGGAATCTAAAACTAGGTGAAACTTTTTTTACTTGGATCATTCTTTATTAGAGCTGTGTAATAATTTCTAATATTTAGGATTGCAACATAGATTGAAATTATCATAATCTTCTTAATATGGGAATAGCTCAACGCAAGAATTTGTTCTAAAGTTGAGTCCTCATATAAATATCGGAAAATGGTCAAAATTGCTATTGGAAATAACTCAAATATACCCTCCGTTTGCTTTTGGTACCAAATATGTCCTTGCCGTCTAAATATTGGACCACTATCGCCCTAAAAACTAACGGTTGCCACATGAGCTAATATGGACAACAAAAGTCTATCCCTAGGAGATGGTCCTCCATCTTGACAAAAGCCCTCCAAGCCTAAAATTTCTTTCTCCATTTTCATTCGTTGACTCATCTAAGTGTTGCTCCTTCCAAATAATTAAATCACCAATATTATTATGAGAATTTTAGTTGGGCTATTCTTAAGATTCATAAATCTGTAAAATATTTTCAGTATATTGTTCAAGAAATAAAATACCAACTTTTATCACTTAAAATCAGAAATCTTATCACCCAAAAAAAGAGAGGAAAAAATAGAGATCTAAACATCACAAAAATGGTGGAGAACAACAAAAGCTGCATATTGCAGTACTCCCATGACTGGTTATCCAAGCTCATAACTCAAAAAGGTCACAAATTAGTTGCAGAGATATATCCTTTTAAAAACAACTCTCATCAAAAACTCCAAAACCCATTAGAAATAGATCATCTTCAAATATACTCTACCCTCGGCAAATAGGACCCAGACCCAAAACCTCATAAAAAGATATACTCCCTCCGTTCCAATTTATGTGTTTGACTGGGTACGGAGTTTAAGAAAAAATAAAGATTTTTAAAATTTGTGGTCCTAAACAATTCAAAAAGGGACCCAGAGTATTTATATGGTTATAAAAGCTTATTGTAAATTTAAGCAAAATTATTTCCAAATTTAAAAAGGGGTCATTCTTTTTGGAACGGACCAAAGAGAAAATAGGTTCACATAAACTGGAACGGAGGTAATACTTTTTGGACACCACCTAAATCCTTATCCTTCCCCTCCTCACTAGCCTAGCTAGTAGGTCACCTGAAGTGCTTCACTACACCTTCACGGGAAATGCAACAACCTCATGCAGAAAATGGGTTCTTGCGGGTGGAGAAGGTTTTTTTTTCTATGTTGGACTGCCATGTCAACATGATTATAATATTTAAATAGGTATAAAAGCTCATGAGACAGTCGTTAGTTTTTAGGGCAATAGTGGTCCAATGTTTAGACGGCAAGGACATATTTGATACCAAAAGCAAACGGAGGATATATTTGTGTTATTTTCAATAGTTCGAGGGCAATTTTAACCTTTTTTCGTATAAATATAAACCTGGATGACGGGGTTAAAAGAACTATATGCCTACTTTTAGGAGCTCTAATATCTTTTTTGTTTATTTCTTATGTATCTTAAAAGTAATTATAATTCATTGATCCACAACGAAATGTCAAAAATATATAAAAATAAATATTTAAGAAAGTAAAAATGAATATTAACACTAATTATTATAATTAAAGGCATTACTAAAAAGGAAAAGTACAAAAAACCTACTATTGCTTTAGGATTTATTTGCTATTAAAGATTTGCTGTCTTGAAAATTACAGTTGGAAACCTTCGGAAAGACACTTAGGAGACACTTAATGAGGAAAAAGTGTCACGATCCAATTTCACCTATAGGTCGTGATATCGCCCAACACTATAGCTAGGCAAGCCAACTAATAAGTCAAACATACATTGGTTAAACTTTTATTCTAAGAAAATAATAAAATACCAACTTCTACCAATGTGTGTGTGCCAAGACCCGGTGTCACAAGTGCATGAGCATCTAGTAGATTATACAAAACTCCAAATACTGTCTGAAATGAAATAGACTAAATATAAATATAAGAAGAGACACTGGTAGCTGCAGAACGGCTCAGAAAGTCAGCTCACCATTATGCCTCGGGATAACGTGGGTATGTGATAATAGGTCCTCCACTAGTACATGTCTCAGATCCTGCACAAAAAGTGCAGCAAGTGTAGTATGAGTACGTAAACAACGTGTACCCAGTAAGTATCAAGCCTAATCTCGAAGTGGTAGAGACGAGATGACCGACTTTGACATTCACTATGAGTCAATAATAATAACTGAAATAAAATTAGGATATTTAAATCAGCATAATTTACAGAATTTACAATAATTTATTTAATCAACAGAAATAATCAAATTTCTTCAAATGTAACAATTCTCAATATATTAATTAAATTCCTTCAATTCAAATAATTTCTAATTTATCAATTAAACCTCATTTACAGGAGTAACAATTAATTCCTTAACAAGCAAGAATAATAATTCATTAAATTCTAAGGATTTTTCAATTTATTAATTAGCTTCACAAGCTGAAATAAATTATTAAAGTATCGTGTAATTATTATTATTAAGCACGATTTCTGCCGAAGACGTACGGCCCGATCCAGAGTGTCGTGTACACTGCCGAGGGACGTGCGGCGCGATCCATAGATGCATCTGTTCTGTCGAGGCGTTTGGCCCGCTCCACAAGAAAGGAAGACATTTTCTTATGTGCCTCTGGAAGGAGAGTATATTTATTATAAGATGAATTTGGGAGGAACAATTTCTTTTAACAATTAATTGATTTAAATAAAAATTAAGCATATGAAAATTTCATATTTTTCTACTTTTCATAACAATTCACAATATATACATCAATTATTTTAATTAATAAAGAATACAATTCACACAAGTAATTCATGCTTTGAGTCTTAAACTACTCGGACTTTAGCATTAATAGTAGCTACGCACGGACTCTCGTCACCTCGTGCGTACGTAGCCCCCGCAATTAGCAACAATTATTCAATTTAATCCCTATGGGGTAATTCTTCCCTCACAAGATTAGACAAGAGACTTACCTCGTCTTGCTCCAATTAATCCACTATAAGGCCTTTTCCACGATTATCCAACTCTGTCTGGCTCGAATCTATCCAAAATAATTTGATACAATCACTAAAAATTATAGGAATCAATTCTATAAGAAAATACTACATTTTTAATAAAAATTCCAAAATTAATTAAAAATTCGTTCGTGGGGCCTACGTCTCGAAATCCGGCAAAAGTTATGAAATCTGACAACCCATTCAATTACGAGTCCAACCATACCAGTTTCACTCAAATACGACTCCGAATCGATACCGAAATCTCAAAAATTTATTTTTATGAGATTTCTAAAAATTTCCCAAATTTAAATCTCAAAACACTAATTTATGGTGAAAACAATGATACACTTGTATATGTAGACCAAATCCGAGTTAGAATCACTTACCCCAATATTTTTCCCTTGAAAATCTGACAAAAGTCGCCTCTGCTCAAGCTCAAGTTCGTCAAAAATGACAAATGAGACGAATGTCCTCTATTTTTATAACTTACAGCTCTGTCTAGTTCGATCAAGGAGCTCGATCAGGGGAGCTCGATCTCGGGAGCTCGATCTCAGGGAGCTCGATCTTGGGAGCTCGATCAAGGAGCTCGATCTTGGGAGCTCGATCTTAGGAGCTGGTCATGGCCTCGATCAGGCCTCGAGCCTGGGACATGGTCATGGCCTCGATCAAGTTCGATCTTGGGTCTTGATCCTGGCCCTCGAGCCTTGCCTTCGATTATGGCCCTCGAGCCTTGCCTTCGATCGTGGATTCGATACTGAGCCTCGTCCCTGACTTCGACTCAGGCCTCGATCATGGGCTCGATATCTGGGTTCGATTTGGGGCTCGATCATAGCCCAGAATATACAGTAGAAGGGAAAATTGCAACAACTTTTTTAGTCCAACTTTTGATCCGTTAACCATCCGAAACTCACCCGAGGCCCTCGGGACCTCAACCAAATATACCAACAAGTCCTAAAACATCATACGAATATAGTCGAACCTCTAAATCACATCAAACAACGCTAAAACCATGAATCATACCCCAATTCAAGCATAATGAAACTAAGAGTTTTCAACTTCTACATTCGATGTCGGAACCTATCAAATCAACTCCGATTGGCCTCAAATTTTACACACAAGTCATAAATTACAAAACGGAGCTATGAAAATTTTTGGAACTGGATTCCGACTCCGGTATCAAAAAGTCAACTCATCGGTCAAACTTCCAAACTTAAATTCTTGTTTTTAGCCATTTCAAGCCTAATTTAACTACGGACTTCCAAATAAAATTCCGAACACGCTCCTAAGTTAAAAATTATCATACGGAGCTGTTGGAATCATCAAAATTCTATTCCGGGGTCATTTTCTCAAAATGTTGACCGAAGTCAAACTTAGCACTTTAAGGCCAACTTAAGGAACCAAGTGTTCCAGTTTCACCCCAAACACTTCCAAATCCCGAACCAACCATCCCCGCAAGTCATAAATTATTACAAACACCTACAGGGAGTTTTATTTTAGGGAACGAGGTTCTAAAAGTTAAAATGACCGGTTGGGTCATTACATTCACCTCTTAAACAAACGTTCGTCCTCGAATGGGTTTAGAATTGTACGTGGAGTGCTGAATAAGTGTGGATATTTGCTCCGCATGTCTTCCTCGGCCTCCCAAGTCGCTTCCTCGACTGGTTGGCCCCTCCACTGGACTTTTACTGCAAAAATCCTCTTGGACCTCAACTGGCGAACCTGTTTATCAACAATGGCAATTGGATCCTCTTCATAACCCAAGCTATTATCTAGTTGAACTATGCTGAAGTCTAACACATGTGATAGGTCGGCATGATACTTCCGGAGCATAAATACGTGAAAAACCGGATGAACTCCCGATAGGCTGGGAGGCAATGCAAGCTCATAAGCAACCTCCCCAACTCGTTTCAACACCTCAAATGGGCCTATATACCTTGGGCTCAACTTGCCCTTTTTCCCGAATCTCAAAATTTCCTTCATCGGCGAAACCTTCAAGAGAACTTTTTCACCTACCATAAATGATATATCACGCGCTTTCTGATCCGCGTAACTCTTTTGTCTAGACTGTGCTGTACGAAGTCGCTCCTGAATCAACTTTACCTTTTCCAAAGCATCCCTTACCAAATTAGTACCATATAACTTAGCCTCACCTGGCTCAAACCATCCGATAGGTGAACGATATTGCCGACCATATAAAGCCTCAAATGGAGCCATCTCGATGCTGGATTGGTAACTGCTATTATAAGCAAACTCGGCCAAAGGCAGGAAACGATCCCACTGACCTCCAAAGTCGATCACACATACCCTAAGCATATCCTCCAAAATCTGAATTGTCCTCTCTGACTGTCCATCGGTCTGCAGATGAAAGGTTGTGCTGAGCTCTACACGAGTCCCCAACTCACTCTATACTGCTCTCCAGAAATGTGAAGTAAACTGAGGGCCTCTATCTGATATGATGGAAATTGGCACACTGTGCAACCAAACTATCTCCTGAATATAAATCTGGGCCAACCTCCATGAAGTATACGTAGTCACAACAGGAATAAAATGTGCCGACTTAGTCAACCTGTCAACAATCACCCAAACTGCATCAAACTTCTTCAAGGTCCGCGGCAACCCAACTACAAAGTCCATAGTAATTCGTTCCCATTTCCACTATGGTATAGTCATCTGCTGAAGTAGGCCACCTGGCCTCTGGTGCTCATATTTAACTTCTTGGCAATTTAGACACCTAGATACATACTCAACTATGTCCTTTTTCATTCGCCGCCACCAATAATGTTGCCTCAAGTCACGATACATCTTAGTAGCACCTGGATGAATAGAATACCGAGAACTGTGTGCCTCTTCCAGGATCTTTTTCCTCAGTCCATCCACATTAGGAACACATAGACGATCCTGGAGTCGCAGAACACCATCCGCTCTAATAGTAACTTCTTTGGCACCACCTCGTAGTACCGTTTCACGAAGAACCATCAAGTATGGGTCATCATACTGGCGAGCCTTGATCTGCTCAAATAGTGAAGATTGGGCCACCACACATGCAAGAACTCGGCTGGGCTCTGAAATATCTAGCCTCACAAGTTTGTTAGCCAAGGATTGAATATCTGAGGCTAATGGCCTTTCCTCTGCTGAAATGAAAGCCAAACTACCCATACTCTCCGCCTTCCTGCTCAAGGAATCTGCAACCACATTTGCTTTGCCCGGATGATACAAGATAGTAATATCATAATCTTTTAGTAACTCCAGCCATCTACGCTGCCTCAAATTTAGATCCCTCTGCTTGAACAAATGCTGCAAACTGCGATGATCAGTGTAAACTTCACAAGACACCCCATAAAGATAATGCCTCCAAATCTTTAGAGCGTGAACAATCGCAGCTAACTCCAAATCATGTACTGGATAATTCTTCTCGTGGGGCTTCAGCTGACGTGAAGCATATGCAATAACTCGCATTTCTTGCATCAATACACAACCCAAGCCAACGCGTGACGCGTCGCAATACACTGTATATATTCTCAAACCAGATGGTAACACTAACACGGGTGCTGTAATCAGTGCTGTCTTGAGCTTCTGAAAGCTTGACTCACAATCATCGGACCATCGGAACTGAACACCCTTCTGGGTTAATTTGGTCAAAGGTGCTGCAATAGATGAAAAACCTTCCACGAACCGATGATAATAACCTGCTAAACCCAGAAAACTCCTGATCTCAGTTGCCGAAATGGGACGATGCCAATTCTGAACTGCCTCAATCTTTTTGGGATCAACTTTAATACCTTCGCCCGATACAATATGTCCCAAAAATGCAACAGACTCTAGCCAAAACTCACATTTAGAGAACTTATCATATAGCTTTTGTTCCCGCAATGTCTGAAGCACTACTCTCATATGCTGCTCATGTTCCTCCTTACTGCGCGAATAGATTAATATGTCATCAATGAAGACAATGACAAACGAATCAATATATGGCATGAATACCCTGTTCATCAGATCCATAAACGCTGCCGGGGCATTAGTTAAACCGAAGGACATCACCAGAAACTCATAATGACCATATCTAAACATCCGAATCCCGAATCTTCAACTGATGGTACCCCGACCTCAAGTCGATCTTAGAGAGTACCCTAGCACCCTGCAACTGGTCAAATAGATCATCAATACGCGGCAACATATACTTGTTCTCAGGTACTTGTTCTTAATAGTGACTTTGTTCAATTGGTGATAATCAATACACATCCGCATTGTTCCATCCTTCTTTTTCACAAATAATACTGGTGCACCCCAAGGCGATACACTCGGTCTGACAAACCCTTTGGCTAGTAACTCTTCAAGCTGTTCTTTCAATTCTTTCAATTCTTTCGGAGCCATGTGATATGGTGGGATAAATATAGGCTGGGTATCTGAAGCCAAGTCAATACAGAAATCAATATCACGATCAGGTGGCATACCTGGAAGATCTGACGGAAATACATCAGGGAACTCCCGAACTATAGGCACTGAATCAATAGCCGGAGTCTCTGCAGTAATATCCCGAACAGAGGCTAGATAAGCCAAACAACCATTCTCAACCATGTGTTGATCCTTTATAAAAGAAATAACTCGATTAAATGAACTAACAGGAGAACCCTTCCACTCCAGCTTAGGCAATGCTGGAATAGCCAAGGTAACAGTCTTGGCATGACAATCTAGAATAACATGATATGGAGATAACCAGTCCATACCCAGAATAATTTCAAAATCGATCATCTCAAGCAATAGGAGATCTGCTCTAGTTTCATAACCACAGAATGTAATAATACAGGACCGGTAGATCCGATTCACAACAATAGAATCGCCCACAGGAGTGGACACATAAATAAGAGTACTCAAGGACTCACGAGAAACACCCAGGAATGGAGCAAATAGAGATGACACATATGAATACGTAGATCCTGGATCAAATAATACTGAGGCATCTTTGCCACAAACAGAAATAATACCTGTAATCACGGCATCTGAGGCCTCTGCATCTGGTCAAGACGGAAAAGCATAGAACCGAGCTGGAGCGCCAACTGTCTGGCCTCTGCCTAGCTGACCTCCACCTCTAGGACGACCCCTACCCACCTGTCCTCCGCCTCTCGGTGGTCAGACTACTGGTGGAGCAACTGGTCTGGTAAGCATAAGCTGCTGACCTTGCTGTACTGGTCTACCTAGAAGCCTGGGGCAAAACCTCCGCATGTGACTGGGATCCCTGTACTCGTAACAACTCTTCGGTGCGATGGGCTGCTGACTAAGTGTCTGGCCCTGGGGACCTGAATACCCACGGAAAGAACCCTGAATAGCTGGTGGGCAATAAGAACTCTCTGGTATAACACTGAAATAAGGTCGTACTGGAGCACCTCGAGGAGGTGGTGGTGCTGGATATGGGGGTCTGCTGGACTGCCCCCTCACGAACTGACCTCTGCCCCCGGACGGAGCACCTTTGAACTCTCCAGAGTACCTGAACCGCTTATCTCTCATAATGTACTCTCGGCTCCACAGACGTACATCCTTAATCCTCCGGGCTATCTCCACAACTCGCTCATAAGAAGTACCCATCTCAACCTCTTGAGCCATAGTGGCCTGAATACCAGTATGTAAACCGGCTATAAACCTTCGCACTCTCTCCGCCTCAGTAGGGAGTATCATTAGTGCATGACGAGATAATTCAGAAAACCTCGCCTCATAATCAGTCACTGACATCTGACCCTGTTGGAGCTGCTCAAACTGAAACCGCAACTCTTTCCTCTAGGAGGGTGGAATATACCTATCCAAGAAGATACGGGTGAACCTATCCCAAGTCATGGGAGGAAAATTTGCTGGTCTGCCAAGAGCATAAGACTTCCACCATCTACGGGCTCTACCCTCTAGCTGAAAAGTAGCGAAATCAACCCCATGGGATTCCAATATCCTCATGTTGTACAGTCTATCCTTGCAACGATCAATGAAATCATGTGGATCCTCATGTCGCTCACCCCCGAAGACAGGAGGATGTAGTCTAGTCCATCTGTCCAATAGTTTCTGAGGATCGGCGGCTACAGCTGGCCTGGGCTCAGGTGTAGCTGCTGCCACTGGCTGGACTCCACCCACGGATAGTGCACCCTGGGTCTGATATACAGCAACTGCCTGTCCATGAGCCTGCACGGTAGGGGTCTGTGCTCCCCCGCCCGCCTGAGATGTGGCTGGGTCTGCCGAAAATAAACCGGCCTGAGTCATATTGTCCATGAATCGCAACATACGACCCATGACATCCTGAAATCCTGGTGCAGATGTGAAGTCCATCGGAGCTGGCTCTGCCACAGGCACCTCACCCTGCTCCTCAATAATGGGATTCTCTGCTGGATTCACTGGCGGCATAACTGGAACAGTCCTGGGACGTCCTCGCCCTCTACCACGGCCTGGAGCCCTCCCTCGGCCTCTGGAATCTCATTAGAGCGTGTTCTCACCATCTCTGAGAGAATAAGAGAAGGATATTTAGTACTACATCAATTGCACGATGGAATATGAAGAAAGGTAGTTTCCTAACACCATATAGCCTCTCGAAGATAAGTACTGACGTCTCCGTACTGATCCACAAGACTCTATTAGGTCTTCTCATAACTTGTGAGACCTACGTGAACCAAGTGCTCTGATACTATATTGTCACGACCCAATTTCACCCATAGGTCGTGATGTCGCCCCACACTACAGCTAGGCAAGCCAACTAATAAGTCAAACGTACATTGGTTAAACTTTTATTCCAAAAAAATAATAAAATACCAACTTCTATCAATGTGTGTGTGCCAAGACCCGATGTTACAAGTGCATGAGCATCTAGTAGATTATAAAAAACTCCAAATACTGTCTGAAATAAAATAAACAGAATATAAATATAAGAAGAGACACTGGTAGCTGCAGAACGGCTCAGAAAGGCAGCTCACCACTATGCCTCGGGATGACGTGGGTATGTGATGATAGGTCCTCCGCTAGTACATATCTCAGATCCTGCACAAAATGTGCAGCAAGTGTAGTATGAGTACGTAAACAACGTGTACCCAGTAAATATTAAGCCTAATCTCGAAGTGGTAGAGACGAGATGACCTACTTTGACACTCACTATGGGTCAATAATAATAACTGAAATAAAACTAGGATATTTAAATCAGCATGATTTACAGAATTTACAATAATTTATTTAATCAACAGAAATAATCAAATTCCTTCAAATGTAGCAATTCTCAATATATTAATTAAATTCCTTCAATTCAAATAATTTCCAATTTATCAATTAAACCTCATTTACAGGAGTAACAATTAATTCCTTAACAAGCAAGAATAATAATTCATTAAATTTTAAGGATTTTTTAATTTATTAATTAGCTTCACAAGCTGAAATAAATTATTAAAGTATCGTGTAATTATTATTATTAAGCACGATTTCTGCCGAGGACGTACGGCCCGATCCAGAGTGTCGTGTACACTGCCGATGGACGTGCGGCGCGATTCATAGATGCATCTATCCTGCCGAGGTGTTCGGCCCGCTCCACAAGAAAGGAGGACATTTTCTTATGTTCCTCCGGAAGGAGAGTATATTTATTATAAGATGAATTTGGGAGGAGAATAATTTCTTTTAATAATTAATTGATTTAAAAAAATTAAGCATATGAAAATTTCATATTTTTCTACTTTTCATAACAATTCACAATATATACATCAATTATTTTAATTAATAAAGAATACAATTCACACAAGTAATTCATGCTTTGAGTCTTAAACTACCCGGACTTTAGCATTAATAGTAGCTACGCACGGACTCTCGTCACCTCGTGCGTACGTAGCCCCCGCAATTAGCAACAATTATTCAATTTAATCTCTATGGGGTAATTTTCCCCTCACAAGATTAGACAAGAGACTTACCTCGTCTTGCTCCAATTAATCCACTATAAGGCCTTTTTCACGATTATCCAACTCTGTCTGCCTCGAATCTATCCAAAATAATTTGATACAATCACTAAAAATTATAAGAATCAATTCTATAAGAAAATACTACATTTTTAATAAAAATCCTGAAATTAATTAAAAATTCGTTCGTGGGGCCAACGTCTCAAAATCCGGCAAAAGTTACGAAATCTGATAACCCATTCAATTACGAGTCCAACCATACCAGTTTCACTCAAATACGACTCCGAATCGATACCGAAATCTCAAAAATTTATTTTTATGAGATTTCTAAAAATTTTCCAAATTTAAATCTCAAAACACTAATTTATGGTGAAAATATTGATACACTTGTATATGTAGACCAAATCCGAGTTAGAATCACTTACCCCAATATTTTTTCCTTAAAAATCTGACAAAAGTCGCCTCTGCTCAAGCTCAAGTTCATCAAAAATGGCAAATGGGATGAATGTCCTCTGTTTTTATAACTTACAGCTCTGTCTAGTTCGATCAAGGAGCTCGATCAGGGGAGCTCGATCTCGGGAGCTCGATCTCAGGGAGCTCGATCTCAGGGAGCTCGATCTTGGGAGCTCGATCTTGGGAGCTGATCATGGCCTTGATCAGGCCTCGAGCCTGGGACATGGTCATGACCTCGATTAAGTTCGATCTTAGGTCTTGATCCTGGCCCTCGAGCCTTGCTTTCGATCGTGGATTCGATACTGAGCCTCATCCCTGACTTCGACTCAGGCCTCGATCGTGGGCTCGATATCTGGGTTCGATCTGGGGCTCGATCATAGCCCAGAATATACAGTAAAAGGGAAAATTGCAACAGCTTTTTAAGTCCAACTTTTGATCCGTTAACCATCCGAAACTCACCCGAGGCCCTCGGGACCTCAACCAAATATACCAACAAGTCCTAAAACATTATACGAATATAGTCGAACCTCTAAATCACATCAAACAACGCTAAAACCATGAATCATACCCCAATTCAAGCATAATGAAACTAAGAGTTTTCAACTTCTACATTCGATGTCGGAACCTATCAAATCAACTCCGATTGACCTCAAATTTTACACACAAGTCATAAATTACATAACAGAGCTATAAAACTTTTGGAACTGGATTTTGACTCCGATATCAAAAAGTCAACTCATCGGTCAAACTTCCAAACTTAAAATTCTTGTTTTTAGCCATTTCAAGCCTAATTTAACTACGAACTTCCAAATAAAATTTCGAACACGCTCCTAAATCCAAAATCACCATACGGAACTGTTGGAATTATCAAAATTCTATTCCGGGGTCATTTTTTCAAAATGTTGACCGAAGTCAAACTTAGCACTTTAAGGCCAACTTAAGGAACCAAGTGTTCCGGTTTCACCCCAAATACTTCCAAATCTCGAACCAACCATCTCCGCAAGTCATAAATCATTACAAGCACCTACGAAAAATTTTATTTTAGGGAACGAGGTTCTAAAAGTTAAAATGACCGATTGGGTCATTACAAAAAGATAGCCTGGTAAATCAGTAGAAGGATTTCTCCATCTCCCTGTTGTTTATTAACTACACAAAAAATATAATTCCTGGGACTAAAATAATGCTTGTGAGGGTACTGACCTACTCCCTCCGTTCACTTTTACTTGACATGTATATTAAAAATAAATTTTTATTTTTACTTGTCACTTTACGTATTAAGAGAAGACAATTTTTTTTTCTGTTACACCCATAATATTTATTACTCATTTTAAATCATTTTCTCAAATCTAATGAAATATGCATCAATTAATATAAATATCATGATAAATTATGCAATTCATTTATTATTTCTTAAGTCACGTAAAAAGTCAAAACGTTCCAACTAAAAGCGAAAGAAGGTAATATTAAATTTCTGGGTGTTTGAAACTTTTTCGGGATAAACCGGCAACACTACCACTTCCTAATCTTGCTATGTAGAGGATTTACTATCCTTATTAATACTCTGTCACTTTTTGGTGTTTGACAGGCTGGAGCTCCAGCTTTGACAAAAAATGGACAAAACCGATCACGTTTGTCTTTTTGGTCATTGTTCGACGTCTATATTCTTTATCTGCGATTTGCTCATATTCAATATCTTTGTCGGAATGTCTTGTGTTGTTCCAGAGTTTACTATCTGATGTATGTTTATCAGAGTGGAATTTCTCCACAACTGTTAGATATAGGAATTTTTGTCTTTTCACGAGATATTTGGTCACATGAAGCTGTCTATTATTAGTCTAAGGATTTAAAGGTTATATTATCTGAGAATCTTTTATGCATCTTTTCTCAAACGTAGTCAATGTAGTCTAACTCTACGATACTTGAGTCATTTCCTCTCCCCTTTTGATTTCTCCTAGCATATGTACTGGGAACTTCTTCTTCTATTTGGGGTAAACGGAGGTTAGAGAAAATAATTAACTCTGATAATTCTTTAAACTGAAAGGTATATTATCTCTGAACACTTTATGTGCTAGTATTTTCAAAATAAATGAGTCCAAGTGTCAATATGCATGTAAAGAGTTTTTACATGCGACAATATTTTAAAGTCTCTTGTTGACAAGTGTCTTAAACATGGAGTGGCAGGCCTTCTACAATATATGAGAAATATGGCAAAATGCTTTTGAAAAGTGGCAATGCACTTTTCTACGTTCTTTTCCCTTAAATTCATGCACATGTACCTATAAATAGGCTCTCAATTGGACAGGAAAATCATAATTTGGCAAGACAAACAAATCCTTCTACTTCTTTCCTTCTAATTTCGGTGTTCATCAGCTTTCTTTTATTGTTTTTCCTTCTCAAAGTTTAGTAGTTTGATTTTTTTGTTTCCCTCTTTTAAATTGAGGTATTATTATTTTTAGCCCGCGTCAGAAACTATTTACAACTGATAGCCGAAAAAGTGTATAAAACTTGTATAATTTTATATATAAATACAAAATATATATATATACAAAAAATATATAAATTTTATACATTATTTTGGCTATTATTTTTATAGCGGCTATACAATGTTATTTTTCCTTTTAAATAGCTGAGTTTGTAATATTTAATTTTACTGATTTCTGTATCTTCTAAATAAATAGAGATGAACTTGTTTAATCGTGTGGAAACATTTCACATTGCTGAAATAATTTTTTAGGACAGTACCCAGCACGACTTAAGCCAATTCGTGTATCTGCTTACAAATAATATTGAAGTAGCATTGTTATTGTTGTTATTTTTCGGTGTCATTTCCAACACTTTAAAGCAAGGTTAAGGAACAAGTTTTACTTAACCAAGCTAGTTTAAATTATCAGATGAAGATGTTTCCCTGCCACCTGCTCAGATCCAGTCAACAGAGAGCGGACGTTCATATTCAGAGATGCCGAGTCAGAAAGTAAGCTCTAAAACCCAACGCTGTCTGTGCTGTGACATTGTCAATGACCTGTGGCAATGCAGCTTTTAATCTACGGAACACTTTACGTTCTGTAACTTAACCCTACACTTTTATCTTTACCTAATACCCCAAGTCTTACTCCTCCTGGTTCCTTCCAAGTATTTCAGCATCTGTGTCTCCTTTAAGGTCACTAGTAGCCTGTTTTTTTCCCCCAAAAAAGTGTTCCTTTTTTTAAAGTTGAAGTGTTTGGCCAAATTTTTGTAAGAATAAAAAGTGCTTTTGAGGAGAAACAGAATCAGTTTTGGAGAAGCAGAAAAAAATAGTTCTCTCCAAAAACATTTTTTTGAAAAACACTTGACAAAAATACAATTCGAATCAGTTTCTCGCCAAAAAGTACATTTAAAAAAAGCACTTTTTCGGTGCTGATTTTTGCAACTATAAGACCACTATCTCCAAGGAGACATTCCATTTCTTTCTCAACAAGAGGCATGCTTGATGACAGATCTTCAGTATATTCTTCAACCTCAAGCTGGCATGGCTCGATGTCAGGCCTTGAAACAGGATCACAAGCTGTTTGTTTCTTCTTCTGAAGAAATCTAATTGGATTCTTTCTTTGCTCAATTTTGGGATGCATAAATAAATATCTCTGATGTTTGTTTAATCTAAAAGTGCAGCACTTTTGTCTTCAGCTCAAAGGTTGGTCTATAATGGACAACTTCTTTTGTGTAGAATTGTTGGGATGAATAAATTTTAGTTAATGAAATACATTCATCCCAATTGAGGGTCTATTTTTGAATAAGGTAATGCAAGGATGAAGGGATAGTTCTGTTGTTTTCAATCATCGCCTTCTACTGGATATCTTGCAGTTTAAGTGCCACCAGTTATAGTGCATCTACTCTTCCGAGTAGTCAGGTAAAGCTATTGCTGCTGAGAGTAAAGTTATAGAAAACTTTCTTACTGACTGATCCACTGCACTCTGTTGGAGAAAAGTTAATTGCATATCTGGGGTTGACAAAACTACTATATTAATTGTCACTACAGCCCCCGCCACTTAGGGTCACAATATCATACCTTCTTCGTCTTTATTTTTTGATATGAAACAATTACTGTATTTGATATCATTAAATCATAGAATCAAACATCTACTTAGATTAACTCAGGAGGAGAAAATTAATGCAGAAGTTGGAGATCTCTTGTTCCACAAACGTAATTGATATCTTTTACTGCTTTAAAGTAAGGCTCTCGTCAGCACTGAAATTCTTTGCAGTATGAACCAGGTGCAGTGCAAAGATTCTAAACTGCACCCATTTTCATATCGGTCCAGATGCAGTGTAGTCAAACATAGTATACACAGAGATAGATACAGAATATAGGCGGAATATATCGACAACCCCTTAAACTTGTCATTGTATTTCATACTAAGGCATGTTCCAATTGAGCACATGAACACATGATACTATATTATACTGGCAAGTCTATGGAGGAAGCTTAATGATCACCCCTGTGTTTGGTTTATTTGGCTTTTGGGTTCTTTGTGTGAGGATCCTTGGAAATTATTCTTGAACATTCCATGGTATATATATTTTTTAATAAGGTAAATGATTTTATTAACAATTGGGGAGATCCCTGTGTACAAGCCGTATACCATGATATATATTCTCAATTTCACTTGTTATGATTATGATGATTTTCTGTTTGTTACTTCATAATGTTCTCTCTATTGGCTAAATAGGAAATGGGCAGCCCCATTAATTTGATTCTGGCTACTATTTCCTGTTTCAATTCTTTTCTGTTTCTGGAAGATCTTCTAAACCAGATTGTTGCTAATAGGGTTTTATTGCCACACCCATAAGGCTCTGTATGTGCTCTCTCTGTTGTGTATCTGTATATATATTATGGAAGTCATATCTGGGTCATTATATATATATCTTATCAGATCAACCACCTCTTAATCCCAAATCAGTTAGATCCTTGATATATGAATATTTATTTACATCAGTTAAATCAGTTAGATTCTGACAAGAGTGGGTTGCTCTATTGGTTAGCGCCCTTCACTTCCAACCAAGAGGTTGTGAGTTCGAGTCACCCAAGAGCAAGGTGGGTAAGTTCTTGGAGGGAGGGAGGGGTCTATCGAAAACAGCCTCTCTACCCCGCGGTAGGGTAAGATCTGCGTAGACACTACCCTCCCCAGATCCCACTAGTGGGATTATATTGGGGTGTTGTTGTTATTTTTACATCTCCTTTATCTGGATCACTGTCATGTGATAGAATTCAGGCAGGGATGGGGGATAATAATAAAGCTAGAAATACATTAACTTTTGCTATATTGGGTTAAAACAAGAAATGATTTTGTCAGTTTTCTTTGACAACAATTGAATTTTTAGGCATGGACTTCAATTCAGTTTCTGATTTTGCCTAATTTCCTAAATTAGGCTGCAGGCAGATCAGAAAATATAGTTTTCAAACTAATTACGGGCGTGTGATTTGAATGAAGCTGGACAAAAATAGTGGAAGAAGCCTTTCCCTTGTTTGTATGCCTGTAAAATCTTTGTGGAATATCTGCTTGAGTTTCTGAAACTTAATTAAATCAGTGGTTTTCAAGCAATCGTCTAATTTATATCTATGACTTCCAAGCCTAGCACTTCAGATTCCGATGGTTAGCAAGGATTCATAAAACGACTAAAGAAAGTGCCGTCCATACATTTGCATATGTTCCATCCTAGCATGCCTTCGCTACCTTCACTGCCTTCCATAAAAACACTATCCAAAAGAAAAAAGTGGAAGAGTGCGCGGCCGAGCATGCCATTGCTGCCTGCTCCCCATCTAGATACTGATTTGCAATACTGCTTTGAAAATAAGTGGAAATATAATTTTGAGCTTCATAGTACTTAATTTTCAACTCTCACAGGTTTCAACTGACTGAGCTTGTTTGTTTCTCTCAAATGTGGAAGTGTATATAATTAAGTATTTTTCCTAATCTTTTGTTCTCATTTTGGAAGAAAACTTGATTGGTGAGGGAGGTTATTCTGAAGTATACAAGGGATATCAAAGATGGCCAACCTATGGTAGTTAAAAGTAGGGGTGTTCATAAAAATTCGAAAAACCGAACCAAACTGAAACCGAACCAAACCGACCAAAAATACCGATACTTTTTAGGTTTGGTTTTGGTTTTGAATTTTAAAAACTGATCAAATTTGATTTGGTTTCGGTTTTAATCAAAAAATAACCGAACAAAACCGAACCAAACGGACTATAGAAGTAGCTATTTAAATTTATTATTACACCTATATATATATGTATATTTTTATATAAAGTTTCTAAAATTTTATGGTACATATTAGTCATTTGTATTTTTAGTCTAGTTTTTTGCTATTATAATAATCTAATTCTTTGCTTTTATATTCTAGTTTGATTGGTAGTTTTCTTTTGCTAAGTACACAAATTTATTTCATGTTAAAAATAATCGATTTTTAATTGAGTAATTAAATTATTCATCAGTATTTGATTCAATTATTATCAATATATCTTGGTAAAAGATAGATTACTCAAAGAGCAATTGATTTGATAGTGTTATGTTGAAAATGTACTCGTCGGAATATGCGTTTGGTAGTGTATGTTTCATATATTAAGAAAAAACCCGATAAATAACTGAAAAAACCGAAAAACCGACAAAAACCGAATCGATAAAAATCCGACTTAATTGGTTTGGTTTGGTTCCAATATTTGAAGAACCGAATAACTTGGTTTGATTTCTATTTAGGAAAAAATCGATCCAAACCGAACCATGAACACCCGTAGTGAAAAGGTTGACCAGAGGATCTCAAGAGGAAATGACATCAGAATGACAATTTAGTACATGTCAAACATCCAAACATTGCGAATGTGATAACCTAAGGTTTACCTATTGTAAATATGCGATAAGGATCCCGTGTTGTAACTTTCATCTTACATGTTAATGGCAGATACCTCTGTTCTTTATGCATGGCATTGTGGATGGAAAAACTGATGTATATGCTTTTGGTGTGTTGCCGTTGGAGCTCATTTCTGGGCGTCCAGCTTTGGATGAATCTCGTAATAGTGTTATGATGTGGGTATGTAATCATCTCAACTCCCCTTCAATTACTCAATTGCAGATGTAGTAATACAGGTTGCCTATTAATGTTCCAAGTATCAATCAGATTTGTAGGATAAACTGAAACCAAACAACTTTGCAGGCTAAACCTTTGCTTCTCAGCAAGAAACATAATGAGATAGTCAATCCATCACTCGAAGATGCCTATGAGACTCTGAACAGCTTAGTCAGATTCTCATAGTCGCCTCTTTTATGCATACAACAATCCTCAGCTGATCGGCCTTCACTGAGCCAGGCAAGCAACTGGAACTTTAGTCGGAAAATAGCCAATTTTAGTCATAATAACAGAAATGTTGATAGTAACCATTTAAAAGAAGAAATGTGTTTTTGCTGCAATTTTTGCCTTCTTCTGGTGTCTTATGTATTCATGCTTCTCTTATTCTATGAGCTAATGTGTGATGGAACAATCGGAATATTTAAAACTTCACTGATTAAGGAGTGTTGATTATAACCAATGAAAAGAAAATCTAGTGACTTAAGAATCACAATGTTCGGAACTTCTCTTAATTCTTTCATTCTACATTCTCCAAAAAGAAAAAGAAAAAAAGACAGTTGCTTCTGCTGAAGAAAATATTTATACCTTGACTGAGGAAGAAACCTTTACTGGCAGAAGCAGGGCACTCTCCTTCTGTTTTAACTCAAAGCATAACATATTCTGCTTTTCTCTGGGAGTGCAGAGGGAATAAGCTCGGCTGTTTCGTCCTCTTGTTCTCACCCTAGGCCAATGGCAAGTCTATTATGCGAATTATACGATAAGCAATTTGCGTTTATATCATGTAAACATTACTAAAAGGAAACTTTCTTTATAGTTTATTGGTCCATCTTTTTAATTCTCAGTACATAAAGCTTTGGGTTTAATTGGAAATGTTAAGCTTATTTGAAGAAGACTTTGCGTTGTATCTTGTAACATAATTTACTATGACACAACAAAAGCAGAGAGAAGCCTATATATGTATTGTTTATTTTTGATTTCTTGCAGGTTGGACAAATGTTAATTGGTGATGACGGCATTCTACAGAGCAAGGAAAAGTTTAAAAGATGGCCTCCCCTCAAGCGAAGATGGGCCAGAGAACTGGATGCGCTACTCGAGTCTCCCTAATCAAAGCTTACAGATAATTCAAACCAGTAAAATCTGGTAGAACTAGAGATTTTTCCTTGTTAGCAATGGGTCTTTGAATCCATCGAGCACTCTGTAGTTGATGTCTGCACATGGAGCTGTTGGGATGCAAAGCAAGCTTGTTAGGTGATTAAAGTTCTGTACCAGTTAAGACGAAAGCCGAGCAACCGAATAATAATTCAACTGGAACAGGAAATCAAAAAAGAAGCGTAATTCACAAAACAAGAATAAGAAGTTGGATTTTCTTCCTACAATGGAAATGGATGACCAAACTAAAAATGATGAACTACCAAGGGATATGCTTTCCAAGATTTTTTCATATCTTCCCCTTCCAAATTTGATCTTATGCAAATGGTGGCATAAGATGCTACAAGACTCCTATTTTACCCATTGGCTTTACAAGAATAATCCATGGTTGCCTTCCAATGGTATTCTACTATCTTCTCAATTTCTTGATGATGCAGATCATACTTTGAAACTATTTGATGATAATTACCAAGAAAT
The DNA here is from genome assembly GCF_000715075.1 of Nicotiana tabacum. Classification (NCBI taxonomy): domain Eukaryota; kingdom Viridiplantae; phylum Streptophyta; class Magnoliopsida; order Solanales; family Solanaceae; genus Nicotiana; species Nicotiana tabacum. The sequence continues at coordinate 33,921,898 of NC_134093.1, forward strand.
TACCTTCAATTACCCCAAATATTCAATAGGCTAAGAGTAGCTTGTGTTTTGAATGGTGTTGTATGCCTTCATGAGTTGAGAGGTACATATATTATTTTGTGGAACCAATGTTGAATCAAAATGTTGAGATAGCTTTGAGTGTGCCAGCCTCAATGTGAAGGAAAGGTTGGCCTTAGAAGAGGAAGCATACGTGCATCATAAATGCTTTGACGAAAGACACAATAACTTTTCCCAATTCGTTTTCTCTAGAAGCTTGCTGTGTCTTCTCTTGTTTTTTCATCCAGCTCACTCTTTAATTTTTAATTTCATTCTCTATAACATTTAATAATCATATTTCGTTAGTTTTTTGAAGATGTAGATGAGTTTTATTTGGTCAAATGTTAATGGATTATTTACCGCTATTAATTTTGTTTGACGAATTTCTGGGTCTATTTATTACAGGCTAAGCAGTACTTTATCCAAGCTTCAAGCTTGTAATTTTGGGCGATGGAGGATCAGGTATTTCTGCTGATTCGCCTTTGACTTGTTTCTATATTACACTAATAATATTGTGATATCATATATTCTCAAACGTATAGAAAATTTTAGTAAGAGTAGAAAATTTTATTGGCTACGAGAAAGTTGTAATTTTTTTCAATTACGAAAAAATTCTCAAGGAAGAGTTGGCCGTCCATCTCTCCTTCTCCACTTAAATATCAAACCTTTGTTACTAAAAAAAAAGTAGCTTGCTTCCTTTTCTCAAAGCACAGTGCTATGAGAAAAGAAAACAAGCTACTTTTTTTGAGTACATATAGACACAAATAGTCAAAGGCAAATCAGTAAAACATATAGGAACATACCTGATCCTCCATCATCCAAAATTACAAGCTTGAAGCTTGGATAATGTACTATTTGTTGGTTTGGTAGAGCCTATAACAAATAGACCCAGAAATCCGTCAAATAAAATTAATAGTGGCAAGTAATTCATTAACATTTGACTAAATAAAACTCATCTACATCCTAAAAAACTAACGAAGCATGAGTATTAAATGTTATAGAGAATGAAATTAAAAACTAAAGAGTAAGAGAAAAAAAAACAAGAGAAGACAATAAGCTTCTAGGAAAGCCAATTGGGAAAAGTAGAATATGTAAATGGGTTTTGGGTCCCACGTGATAAAATATTAATTTACTTTAGAATTAACTAATCCTGATCTAATACTACTTCATAAACAAATTATAGGTGCCATGTCTTTGATATTTGATATTGATGGTGCTTTGACGAAAGTCAAAGCATTTATGGTGCACGTATGCTTCCTCTTCTAAGGCCAACCTTTCTATCACATTGAGGCTGGCCCATTCAAAGCTATCTCTATATTTTGATTCAACGTTGGGTTCCACAAAATAATCTTTGTACCTCTCAACTCATGAAGGCATTCAACACCATTCAAAACACAAGGTACTCTTAATTGAATATTTGGGATAGTTGAGGGTAATTTTTTGATAATGATTGTCAAATAGTTTCAAAGTGTGATTTGCATTATCCAAAAATTGAGAAGATAATAGAATACCATTGGAAGGTAACCATGGATGATTCTTGTAATGCCAATGGGTAAAATAGGAGTCTTTGTAGTATCTTATGCCACCATTTGCATAAGATTCTTGTTTGCATCAAATTTGAAATTTGAAAGGGGAAGATACAAAAAAAATCTTGGAAAGCATATCCCTTGATAGAACTTCATCATTTATAGTTTGGTCATCCATTTCTATTGTAGTAAGAAAATCCAACTTCTTATTCTTGTTTTGGTTCTTCATTGTGATGTGAATTGAGGAAGAGAAGAGGCAAATGAAAACAGAGAACTAAATTTGGAGCCTAGAGCCGCCCTTGAATTCATAGGTGCTCATAGACATGTGACCATTTATGAAGTATTAGTATGTACAAATAAAGTGGGACCCAAAACCCACTTAAAACCCTATGCACTTTTCTCTATGTATTCTCTTGTTGTTTTCAGCTTGCTCAGTAAATTATTGTGTATAACATTAGTAAATTTCAAATATTAATAGCGTTGGATTATTTGCATTTTTTTGATGAATTTTTGGTTTGGTGGCTGTGAATCTATCTGTTACGGGCTCTACCAAACCAACAAATATTAGATTATCAAAGCTTCTAATTGTGAGCGATGGAGGACAATGATCTTTTGTTTGTATCAGGGTGCAATAATTGGGATTGATTCTAATTTTCAAAAAATTAAGAAATTATGTCCAAATTCCTACCATAAATAACCACTATTATTTGTTGTAGTCAATCAAATCATTGTAAATTAAAGTGGATATTTCCTAGAGATCAGTAGTTTGCTTCCTTTTGTTAGAGCATTCATGTTGTAACTGGAACTATTTTCTTCGGGATACACCACTTTCGTCAAGAGGCATCTCACCGTGAATTTGAAAAGAAATACGAACGTAAGTTTTTGATTTCTTGCAATGAAAGAATAAGAAGTTATGGTTTTGATAATTTAGATATGTATACACACATGCAATCAAGTTGGTGTAACTTGTTGTTTATAATATAATATTTTTAAATGACATAAAGTCTTTAATTTTACATAATAATATTATTATTTATTTTAGTAAGGGATAATTAAAATAATAAGATGCTAGGCATGTATTTATAATATATTACCTTTGATATTATAGTAAAAACTATATTTACTAATATGCAGATTTAAGTAATTTAATTTAATAGTCTAAAATGTTTTTACTGCTCAAAGAGTAGACTATCTTTCTTTCATTCATTTTTACAAAATTTATGAAATTTTTATTTTTCCATAAACTTTAATATTGACGTAACTTAAATAAAATAATAAAATCAACTATTAAAAATTTTTGGGGTGCCAAAATTTCGAGGGCGCCTAAATCAAGGCTTTACTAGCCTTCGCCTTGAGCCACCCGTTCATTCCTAACATTTTCAATTAAATTTTATAGAGTCTCAATTAGATAAAATAATAATGACAAAGAACATTAAATATAGTGAATGTATCATTCAGTTACCAAGTGTGAATGAAGCTGGTTGAACTGCATGTTGGTAGGACAGTGACAATTAGTTTTGTGACTCTTTATAAATGTGTTTCTAGTTTTATGACCCTACCTCTTTTTTTACACACAAAAAAATTATTTTTACACATAAGAAATCAGTCTTTTACACATAAGAGATCTAAAATGGTTATTTTTTAATTCTATCTAAAGGGGCACGATGTACAAATCATGAGGCCTAAAATAAAAATATATTAAAAGACCTTTAAACTTATTTCATAAAATTCATATAATAATGAGACACAAAAAACCTATAATAGTTTGATTTAGTGGTGATAGCGCAACACACGATGTGTGGATAGGCGCATGTCCTGAGTTTGAACTCTCCGCTATAAAAAAAATAATATTAAGTAAAACTGATAAGTGATTCATCGAGTTTCGAACCTTGTGACACTTGCCTCGAGAATTTCTTAGTTAAAAAAAGGATGAGACACAAAATAACTTGCCTTCTGATGTATTGATTAATTAAATATGACAAAGAATAGCTAATTTAGAGAATATGTGTCGAAATTAGAGGAACAAAAACAAAATTGATGAGAAGATAAATATATTATTTAATTTAATAAGAGAATTTTTTTTATAATATTACCTCGCTCAATTCTACCTCTAGCAAATTTTAGAAAATATCAAAATATTAAAATATTAAAATTTGAAATCTTTATTAATAATTATATAAATATAACTTTTATAATAATATAGTAGTACTTCATACTCCATCTGTTTCAATTAAAATGGCGCACTTTCCTTATAAGTCTGTTCCAAAATGTAACGATCCGGCCGGTCGTTTTGAGTATTTTAGCCCCGATCCCCTAAATTATGCCTCCTCTATGCTATATTGTGGTTATGTAACTTGCAAGTGTGATTGATTTTGGTTTCGGGTGAGTTTCGGAGTGAAATGTGACACATAGTCCATAAGTTGGAGGTTTAAATTGTTAGAGTTGATCGTGGTTTGACTTGTGTGAAGATGACTCTGAAATGGAGTTTTGGCGATTTTAATAGCTCCGTATGGTAATTTTGGTCTTAAGAGCATGGACAGATGTTGATTTGGAGGTCCGTAGGTCTTTTCCGCGTAGTTTGGCGAAAGTTGGAAATTGGAGGAATTTGGAAAGTTTGACTGGGAGTTGACTTTATTGATATCGGAGTCGGATCCCAATTTCGGAAGTTGAAATAGGTCCGTAATGTCATTTATAATTTGTGCACAAAATTTGGTGTCAATCGGAGTTATCTTGGTATGAATCGGCGTGGGTTTCGAAATTCGAAAGTTCATAGGCTTTAATTTGAGTTGCGATTCGTAGAATTTGTATTGTTTGATGTGATTTGTGGCCTTAAGTAGGTCAGTTATGTGTTTTAGAACTTGTTGGTATATTCGGACGGGGTCCGGGAGCCCGGTGTAGTTCGGATCGAATTCAAACCAATTTTGGACTTAGCTTCATTGTTGAAGTCCTAGGCCGGCTGGTGTCATCGCATCCGTGGAAGGTTTGACCGCAGGTGCGGAGTGGCGAGTGCAGAAAGTGAAGCGCAAAAGCGAAAGGAGAGCCCAGGGCTGGGCTCGCAGGTGTAGACACCTGGGCGTTGGTGCGCCTCCGTAGGCGCGTCCATTTTCTCCACAGAAGCAGAAGTGGAGGAGGGGCTTTAGGCAGGACCGTAGGTGCGGTCTCTTTCTTCGCTGAAGCGGGCTCGCAGGTGCGAGCCATGGTCCGTAGAAGCGAAACTCCTGGACTTAAGTGGGATCCGCACCTGCGATGGGTTTTTCGCAGGTGCGGCATCGCAGAAGCGACCCAAAGGCCGCAGAAGCGGAAGTCGCTGGGCAGAAAAGGGGAATACGAGAGTTTGATTTCATAATTCATTTTGGGACTTTGAGAGCTCGATTTAAGGCGTAATTCGAGGGATTTTCAAAGGAATTGTTAGGGTAAGAGTTCTTGACTCGATTTTGGTTAAATTATACTAATCTATCATTATTATTAGCATGTAATTAAGGATTTGAGTTCGAAAAATTGGAAAAAAAGTGTAGAAGTTCTTAGACTAAGTTTTTTGATTTTGAAAGGCAAAATAAGGTATGATTTGGATAATTCTTGTATCGTTGGACTCAATATCGAATAGGTGTTTGGATTTTATAATTTTGGTCGGGTTCCGAGACGCGGGCCTGAGTCGACCTTTTGGGGCTATTTTTTAATTCTTTGCTAAGATCATAGTTTCATTATTTAAATTAGTTTCCTATAGTTATATTTATAGTATGAAATTATTTTGGCTAGATTCGAGCTGTTCGGAGTTGAAAAATCGAGGGAAAGACCTTCTAGTTGATTGATTTAGTGTGGTTTGAGCTAAGTGATTTGTCTAACCTTGTGTGTGAGAACTTTCTCTTAGGATTTGATATTGTTGTGATAATTGTGAAATGTGAAAGTCATGTGCGCAAGGTGATGAGTCTGTACACGGGCTAAATATAAAATTTCCGATTTTTAGCTATGTAGTTTCCTTTCATTCTTTAATTGAGTTACTTTAATTTGTTATAGTCATCATGTTTAGTATAATTTTACATGTTTACTTGTTGTACCTCTTATTTACAAATTGCCCTACATGTTTAGTTGAATTACTTGTTTTCTTTTATTCCGTATTCATTATTTAACTGTTGAATCCTTACTTGAAATTGCTATTCTTGAAATATCTTGCTATTGAGTTTGGTATTGAGTTGTAAAGGCCGTGGTTTCTATTGAGGCAAAGTGTAAGTTGTGAAATATCATTTTATTGAGTTGTTATGTTTTGGCATTCGTATTATTATTGAGAGGATTGTTTGGTTGTTTGCACGAGGTTTCTGCCGTGCTATTGTTACTATTTGCACGAGGTTTCTGTCGTGCCGTTGTTACTATTGATATGCATGCGGTGGTATAAGGTCTGGATATTGAAATGCATGCGGTGAGATAAGGTGGGCTTGATACGCGTGGCTAGTAGGGGAACTACTAGAAGCCATGAAGTGGGCTAAAACACGGGGTGCTATTCCAGGAAAATAATTTTCAAAATTAAATGTAAAGGATCCCGCGGTGATATAAGGAAAGACTGTGAGTTACTTTTATGATTTGGGACTACGAGGCGGTACCTCGGTAGGGCCCCCTATTGGTCTTTCTCTATTTGCTGTATTTGTTTTGGTTGTTGTTTCCTTAACATGTAAAATCCCTGTTTGCCTTGATTCCGTGCTGTTAATTTTCTGTTAATTCTTTATTGTTTCACTTCCTTTGTTATTATCATTATATCGTTATGTCTTCTGTCTTGTTTTCTTATTAATTTTAGTAAGGCCTTGACCTGATCTCGTCACTACTCTACCGAGGTTAGGCTTGATACTTACTGGGTACCATTGTGGTGTACTCATACTACGCTTCTGCACATGTTTTGTACAGATCCAGGTATATCTTATCTGTCCCGGTACTAGTGCGCTAAGTTTGCTTTTGGAGACTTTAAGATACACCTGCCCGCATCCGTGGGCCTCAGAATCCCTTTCTATCATGCTCTACCTTATTTCATTTCACTTTTATAGACAGTGATGTATGTGATTGTTCAACATTGTACTTAAAGCTTGTGACTTATATCTCACCAAGTTTTGGGAGGTGTATGTATGGAGTTTATAGATTTTATTTATGAAATTTGTTAGAGTTTTGAAATTCTAAGCTTTTATTTAATGTTTCCGCACGTTGTTAGGCTTACCTAGTCTTAGAGACTAGGTGCCGTCACGACATCCTACAGAGGGAATTCGGGGTTGTGACAAGTTGGTATCAGAGCTCTAGGTTCATAGGTGTTATGAGTCACAAGCAGATTTAGTAGAGTCTCGCGGATCGGTAGGGAGAGGTATGTACTTATTTTCGGAAGGCTATGGAACTGTTTGAAAAATCTTCACTTCTTTGAATCCTTATCGTGCAAAATTGTTGACTTTGGAATTCTAAATTTCTATCTTTCAATTTTCTCATAGATGGTGATGACACATACAATCCGATCAGATGACCAGACACCTGTACTCCCTGCTAGAGCCGCGAGAGGCCGGGGCCGGGGTAGAGGCCGAGGACGTCCACGTGGCGCAGTGAGAGCACCTGCACGAGCTACTACAAAGGAGACACCAGTAGTTCCAAATGTAGGTCAGGCACCTGAGATGCGTGTTACTACCCCTGCACTTCAGGAGTCTCTCTCCTAGTTCTTGAGCATATTTGGTACTCTAGCTCAGGCACGATTGATCCCACTTGCACCGGCCACATCTCAGGTTGGGGGAGGAGCACAGACTCCCACAGCCCGTACCCTAGAGCAGCGGGTCTATGTTGACCAGGTCCCAGAGGTCATACCGGTACAGCCGGTTGCCCCAGTTGAGCCCGAGGTTTGGGCAACAGTTTCTGAGGGGGAGTAGCTCAAACTCGAGAGGTACAAGAAGTACCACCCTCTTACTTTCAGCGGCTTGGCTTTAGAGGATGCCTATGGTTTTCTTGAGAAATGCCACCATATTCTCCGTACTTTGGGTATTGTGTAGTCTAGTGGGGTTGCTTTCACTATGTTCTAGCTTAAAAGAGCGACTTATTAGTGGTGGAGAGCATATAAGCTGGGTAGTCCCGCTGAGGCAACTTCACTCACTTAGACTCAATTCTCGGATATGTTCTTGAGGGTTTGTTCTCCAAAGTATCAGAGATGCATGGCACACAGAGTTTGAGTAGTTGCGCCAGGGTTTTATGACCGTGTCGGAGTATGCGTCCTGGTTCAGTGATTTGTCTAGGCATGCACCAACCTTGGTTGCTACTATTAGATAGCGAGTCTGTCAATTTATTAAGGGGATCAACCCCGGTATTAGTTTTAGCATGGCCCAAGAGTTAGATATGGACATCGCATACCAGCAGGTAGTGGGGATCGCTAGGAGATTGGAGGTTATGTGGACCTGGAAGAGAGAGGAGAGGGAGGACAACATGCCTCGAGATTCTGGCACACATAGTGGTACTCGTGCCCCAGTTACAGCTCGTCATAGTAGGGGCTATGTGAGTTTCCTTGTTCATTCAGCACTTCCAGCTTCTAGCAGTATTCCGGCCACTCCTAGGCCTCAGGCTCCCTATTATGCACTGCCATTGTCTAGTGCACCTCCTACATGGGGTGCTTTCAGTGGTCAGTCCATCTGATCAGGCCTGAGCCAATCACAACAGCCACATCCTCCGAGATCTTGTTTTGAGTGTGGTGACAGTCGTCATATGGTGAGGGATTGCCCTAGACTCAGGAGGGGTTCACCTCCACAAACTACTCACGCTCTGCGTATTCCATTGGGTCCTCAGGCTTCTCAGTCCATGGTCGCCGCACCAGTTGCCACTCCACCTGCACAACCAGCTAGAAGTGGAGGTCAAGCAGGTAGTGGTCTCCCTAGAGGGGGAGGCCATGCCAGATATTATGCTCTTCCTGCTAGGACAGAGGCAGTTGCATCCGACTCAGTCATCACAGGTATTGTTCCGGTCTGTCATAGAGATGCATCACTCTTATTTGATCCAAGCTCCACTTATTCTTATGTATTGTCTTATTTTGCTCCATATTTGGGTGTATCCCGTGATTCTTTGAGTTCTCCTGTCTATGTGTCTACACTTGTAGGAGATTCTATTATTGTTGACCGTGTGTATCAGTCGTGTTTAGTTGTTCTTGGTGGTTTTGAGACTAGAACCTATCTATTATTGCTTAGTATGGTAGATTTTGATATTATTTTGGGCATGGACTGGTTCTCGCCCTATCATGCTATTCTTGATTATCACACCAAGACTGTGATGCTGGCTATGCTAGGATTACCACAGATAAAGTAGAGAGGTGTTTTAGATTATGTTCATAGCAGGGTTATCTCATTTATAATGGCTCAGCGTATGGTTAAGAAGGGATGTAATGCTTATCTAGCTTTCATGAGGGATGACAGTGTTGATACTCCTACCGTGGAGTCAGTTCCGATAGTGAGAGATTATCCAGATGTATTTTCGGTGGATCTTCCGAGCATGCTGCCCGATAGGGATGTTGATTTTTGCATTGATTTTTTTATTAGACACTCAACCCATTTCTATTCCACCCTATCCTATGGCCCCAGCAGAGTTGAAAGAGTTAAAGGAGAAGTTGAAAGAGTTGCTTGATAATGGCTTCATTCGTCCCAATGTATCTCCTTGGGGTGCTCCAGTCTTATTTGTAGAAGAATGATGGTTCTATGTGTATGTGTATTGATTATCGCCAATTGAACAAGGTTACCGTGAAGAACATGTATCCATTTCCACGTATTGATGACCTATTTGATCAGCTACAGGGTGCCAGAGTGTTCTCTAAGATTGACTTGCTTTCAGGCTATCATCAGTTGAAGATTCAAGAGCCAGATATCCCGAAGACTGCCTTCAGGACTCGGTATGATCATTATGATTTCCTTGTGATGTCATTTGGGCTAACCAATTCCCCAGCAACATTCATGCACTTGATGAACAGTGTATTTCATCCCTATCTTGACTCATTTGTCATTGTGTTTATTGACAACATTCTGGTGTACTATCGGAGCCGGGAGTATCATAAGCACCACTTGAGGACCGTGCTTCAGACCTTGAGAGAAAAGAAGTTATATGCAAAATTTTTGAAGTGTGAATTCTGGCTCAGACCATCTTCAGCTATGGAGATCCGGAGTTTTCTTGGTTAGGCGGGGTATTACCATCGATTTGTAGAGGGTTTCTCGTCTATTGCAACACCTATGACCAGATTGACTTAGAAGGGTGCTCCGTTCAGGTGGACGAAGGAGTGTGAGAAGAGCTTTCAAAAGCTCAAGACAGCTTTGACTACAGCTCCAGTGTTGGTGTTCCCTTCGGGTTCGGGGTCTTATACTGTGTACTGTGATGCGTCGCGTATTGGTCTCGATGCGGTGTTGATGCAGGATGGTAGGGTGATTGCCTACGCATCTAGACAACTGAAGGTGAATGAGAAGAACTATCTTGTCCACGACCTTGAGTTAGCAGCTATTATTCATGCCTTGAAGATTTGCGACACTATTTGTACGGTGTCCCTTGTGAGGTCTACACCGACCACTAAGTTTACAATATCTGTTCAAATAGAAGGATCTTAACTTATAGCAGTGGAGGTGGTTAGAGATGCTTAAGGACTATGATATCACCATTCTATATCATCCCAGGAAGGCCAATGTGGTGGCCGATGCCTTGAGTCGCAAGGCGGAGAGCTTGGGCAGCTTCGCATATCTATCGGTAGCAGAGAGGCCACTAGCCTTGGATGTTCAGGCCTTGGCCAACAAGATTGTTAGATTGGATGTTTCTTAGCCGAGCCGAGTTTTGGCTTGTGTGGTTTCTCGATTTTCTCTTTACGATCGTATCAGAGAGCGTCAGTACGATGACCCCCATCTCCTTATCCTCAAGGACATAATTTAGCACAGCGATGCCAATGATGTCATTATGGGGATGACAGTTTATTACAGATGCATGGCAGGCTATGTGTGCCATATGTAGATGGCTTGTGTGAGTTGATTCTCTAGGAGGCTCACAGTTCGCGGTACTCCATTCATCCAGGTGTCGCGAAGATGTATCAGGACTTGAGGCAACATTATTGGCGGAGGAGAATGAAGGACATAGTGGAGTATATAGGTCGGTGCTTAAATTATCAGTAGGTGAAGTATGAGCATCAACGGCCAGGTGGATTTCTTCAGAAGCTAGAGATTCCAGAGTGGAAATGGTAGCGGATTACTATGGATTTTGTTGTTGGGCTCCCAGGGACTCAGAGGAAGTTCGATGCAGTTTGGGTGATTGTGGATAGATTGACCAAGTCAGCTCATTTCATTCTAGCGGTGACTACTTATTCTTCAGAGCAGCTGGCTCAGGTTTATATTCACGAGATCGTCAGGCTTCATGGCATGCCGGTATCTATCATCTCTCACTGGATACATAGTTTACATCGTGATTCTGGAGGGACGTACAACATGAGTTGGACACACGGGTGGAGTTGAGTACATCATTTCACCCTCAGACGGGCGGACAGTCCGAGTGCACTATTTAGATATTAGAGGATATGCTTCATGCGTGTGTGATGGAGTTGGGGGTTCTTGGGATCAGTTCTTGCCACTCGCGGAGTTTGCCTACAACAACAGTTATCGTTCGAGCATTCAGATGGCCCCGTATGAGGCTTTAAATGGTAGGTGGTGCCGGTCTCTGGTGGGTTGGTTTGAGCTGGGTGAGGCTAGGATATTGGGTACAGACTTGGTTCAGGATGATTTGGAAAAGGTTAAATTGATTCAGGATCAACTTCGTACATCCTAATTCAGACAGAATAGTTATGCAGATCGGAAGGTTCGCGGCGCTGCATTCATGGTTGGGGAGCGGGTCTTGCTCGGGGTTTTTCCCATTAAGGGTGTTATGAGGTTCGAGAAGAAGGGCAAGTTGATCCCTAGGTATATTAGACCTTTTGAGATTCTTGAGAGGGTTAGAGAGGTGGCTTACAGACTTGCACTACCACCCAGTGTAGCTGTACTTCATCCAGTATTCCATGTTTCTATGCCACGAAAGTATCACGACGATCATTCTCATGTGTTGGATTTCAGGTCAGTACAGTTGGACAAGGATTTATCTTTTGTTGAGTAGGCGGTGGCCATTTTGGATAGTCAGGTTTGAAAGTTTAGGTCAAAGAATATTGCTTCAGTAAAGGTTTATTGGATGGGTCAGCTAGTCGAGGAGGCGACTTGGGAGACCGAGCATGATATACTTTGCTGTTATCCTCATCTCTTCACCACTTCAGGTATGTCTTTATACTCGTTCGAGGATGAACGTTTGTTTTAAGAGGGGGATGATGTAACGAATCAGTCGGTCGTTTTGAGTATTTTAGCCCCGATCCCCTAAATTATGCTTCATCTATGCTATATTATGGTTATGTAACTTTTTGGGGTGTTTGGTTTTGGTTTCAGGTGAGTTTCGGAGTGAAATAGGACACATAGTCCCTAAGTTGGAGGTTTAAGTTGTTAGAGTTGACCGCGGTTTGCCTTGTGTGAAGATGACTCCGCAATGGAGTCTTGGCAGTTCCAATATCTCTTTATGGTGCTTTTGGTCTTATGAGCGGTCCATATGTTGATTTGGAGGTCCGTAGATCGTTTTGCGTAGTTTGGCGAAATTTGAAAATTGGAGGAATTTGGGAATTTTGATCGGGAGTTGACTTTATTAATATCGGGGTCAGATTCCGATTCCGAAGGTTGGAATAGGTCCGTAATGTCATTTATGACTTGTATGCAAAATTTGGTGTCAATCAGAGTTGTTTTGTTATGAATTGGCATGGGTTTCGGAATTTGAAAATTCATAGTTCATAGGCTTGAATTTGGGTTGCGATTCATAGAATTTGTGTTGTTTGATGTGATTTGTGGCCTCGAGTAGGTCCGTTATTTGTTTTGGAACTTGCTGGTATATTCGGATGGGGTTCCGGGGTGTGGTTCAGATCGAATTCGGACCAATTTGGGACTTAGCTTCATTGCTGAAGTCCCAGGCCTGCTGGTGTCATCGCACCTGCGGAGGGTTTGACCGCAGGTGTGGAATCGCGGGTACGGACACCTGGGCGCAGGTGCGCCTCCGCAGGCGCAACCATTTCCTCCGTAGAAGCGGAAGTGGAGGAGGGGGTTTGGGTAGGATCGCAGTAGCGGTCTCTTTCTCTGCTGAAGCGGGCTCGCAGGTGGGAGTGATAAGTGGGGATTTTGATTACTTATTAGCGCCTTTTAGCTTTTGTTTTAGTCTAAAAGCGTTTAATTGTGTTCCCGAAATTGATGAAATGTGCAAAATTGTAGGAATATTGGAATTTGGACTCCCGAGATGAAATCCAACTCAAAAAGGAGTAATCTAAACTCAAGACAATAAAAGGCACATAAGCTCACAATGTGCAGACCGCAGAATTTCATCTGAGGCCGTAGATGATTAAGGAAAGTCCAACAGACTTTTGTGCAAAGTGCGGACCGCACATGAATTGTACGGCCACAAAAGCTGGGTTAGGAACAAATTTCAGAGAATGTGCAATTTCCCAAGTTCCAAGTCCCTCAGAAGTGCGGACCGCACAAGAATTGTGCGGCCGCAGAAGTAAAAGTGCGGACCGTAGAATCAACTCAGAATTATGCGACCATAGACCTCCAATTCCTGACAAGTTGAAGAAATATGCGGGCCGCACATGGAATTGTGCGGCCGCAGAACCTCCCGAAGGGCATTTTTATCCGAAATTTCTAGCTCTGTATAAATAGACGACTTTCACAAATTTAGGTCAACTTTTGACATCAGCAGCTACAATAGCTGTTTCTCTTTAATTCTTTTAGTAGTTTTTCATATTTTAGGATATTTTAACATAGATTTTATTATTTTAATTTTACAATATGAGTTTAATTAGCATTTCTTCTTCTATTTCTTCAAATTCAAGCATGAGTAGCTAGAATTTTACTAGGGTTGTGACCCAACCCTAGTGTGTAAACCTTATGGGTGTTTAATTTAGTACTTGTTTATGGTTGGATGTTTATTATTTAGCCTTGTACATGCTTTAATTTGTGAAATTAATGGTTACAAACATTAGTTCATTCCTATTTGACTTAGTCTCTACTTGAAAAAGAGAGACTTAGTCTAGGAAAACTTGGCTAACAAGAAATTGGGTTAATCGAGATATTGATAATCCCAATTAAAGGGTTCAACCTAGAGATAATAATAACCCGACTTGAGCTTTTATCAACCGTTTTGTGCAATACCCATTTGGACATGAGAAAGTCAAATTGAGCAAAATCACTCTTTGACCGAGAGATATTGAGTGGGTAATTGAGAGTTGATAGCTATAATACACCCCGATCAATAAAACAAGCATTAAGGTTTATATCCCATTAGGCAAACACCTAGGTGATGGTCATAGCCCTAGGCTTTTACAAAAACTTGAAAAATAACAAAAATAATTCTCTTAGTTTTACTTCTTAACTTTGCAATCTTAGTTTTAAAATTAGACATAGAATCAACCCTAATTTGTGAAAGTGTAAATTAAGGTAGTTCAAACTCACATACTACAATATATACTCCAAACTCCCATACATAGCTCCATGTGAAAATCGACCCCGACTCTTTTTGGGTACTATTATTGCAATCGACAGTTTCATAACCTTGATTTGAGGTGTGAAATTGGACGATATCAATTTTTGGCGCCGTTGCCGGGGAGTTAAAAAACGGTGTTAACTATATATTAAGGCGTGTTTTTAAAATATCTTCTTTTCCTTCCTTGTTACTAACGTGTTGAGAAATTGTAGGTGCAATCATGGCAAACAATGAGCTCGGAAACTTACCTTTGGGGATGTGAACATTGAGGATGATCAAATGGATGAGGTCCCTCTTGAACCTCAAGGCAATAGATGAGGCCGAGTGCCTCATGACAATGTGCCCGCTCCACCATCACCTCCACCACGAGTGGCTCCACACCGGGGGTTGCAAAATGAAGGGTATGCAAGTGCTATAGTCCCTCCCTATATTAGAGCGGGCAACATTCAAATAACCAACGTGATGCTCACTTTGCTCGAGCAACGAGGGTTCTTCACAGGTGCACCGGGTCAAAATGCATACAAACACTTGAAGGGGTTCGTAAATACTTTTTGGGGGAGTAAACAAACTAATGTCTCTGAGGATGCCTTGAGGCTAAGGCTTTTTCCTTTCTCTCTATGGGGTAAAGCTTTAGATTGGTTGGAACGTTTGCCAAATCATTCTATTCATACTTGGGATGAATTAGATTGGCTGGGATGCTATTCTTCGGGATGAAATTCTAGGATTCAAGCAAGAGCCCAATGAACCACTACATGAGATATGGGAACGATATAGAATAATGGTGAAAGAGTGTCCCAACAACGATATGACAGACAACATGATTCAACAAACTTTCTATCGGGGGATTAATACAACCAACCAATGTGTAGTGAATCAACTTGCTGGTGGGAACTTAATGACTACGCCTTATGCAGAGGCATGTGATATTTTGGATGAGATGACAGATACTTCATCGGCGTGGCAATCCCAGGCTAATGTTACACAAGGGGATCCCAATGTGATTCACCTTCACAAAGAATTGCATGACCATAGGAAAGCCATAGCTGAATTGACCACCACAATGAACCAATTGGTAAAGGCTCAACTTCAACATGTGTAAAACCCAAGGCAAGTCAATGCGATGGAGGGAGTAAACATGATGGTGAACAAACAGAGAACAAAGGGTCCACAAGTGCAACAAAGAGTGGAGAATTTTTTGCAAGAAGATAGTGGGTTTGAGCAAGAGGATTCCGACAATGACTAAGAAGAAGAAGTCCAATATGTGAACAACTTTCAAGGGCAAAGAAACAACTTCCAAGTCCCAAGCCAACAACAATGGAGACCTCAAAACAATCAAGAAAATTGGAATTCTCACAATCAAGGTAATTGGAGTGGTGAAAATAATCAAAGCAATTGGAATAACAACAACAATGAAGGCAATTGGAGTGGAGGCAATAATCAAGGGAATTGGCACAACAACAATAACAAAGGCAATTGGAGAGGCAACAATCAAGGCGGGTGGAATAACAATCAAGGAAATTGGGGGTCGGGTTTTCAAAGGCCCCCGATGTATCAACAACCGAGCAACCCATCTCCTTATCCTTCCCATGGTCCTAATTCTTCCAATAATGAAAATGGACCGTATTGAGAACACGTTCAAGCAAATGATGGAGAAGAATACCGATTCCGATGCCCAACTTGCTTTACACAATACATCGATCCGCAACTTAGAAGTGCAAATGGGACAAATCTCTCAAGCTTTAAATTCTCATCCTAAGGGGGCACTACCAAGTGACACGGTGGTGAACCTAAAGGGTGGGAATAATACAGGGCATGCCATGACCGTTACTACAAGAAGTGGAAGAGGTGGGAATGCACCCACCTCAAGTCAAAGGCAACTTATGGATGATAAGCAAGTAGTAGAAGAAGAAGAGATCCCGAACAATGTGGTGCAAGCAAATGATGAAGTGCGTATTGATATTGATGACACTGTGGAAGAGACTCAAGAGGAAGTGAACCCGTCTAGGGATCATGTTATTGACATACCGGAACCGGTAGTGCAAAACACTGAGGCACCATTGCCTAAGCCACCTCCTCCATATCCTCAAAGGCTCGCCAAGAAAAATGACGAGAATCAATTCAAAAAGTTCATTGACATGATGAAGAGTCTCTCGATAAATGTGCCATTAGTTGAAGCCTTGGAGCAAATGCCTGGTTATGCAAAGTTTATGAAGGATTTGGTAGCAAAGAAACAGTCGATAAATTTTGAAACTATGAAAGTCACTCATCAAGTGAGTGCAATTGTGCATTCAATGGTTCTTAAATTAGAAGATCCCGTTGCTTTCACAATACCTTGTACCATTGGAAGTGCCAAATTTGCTAAAACTCTTTGTGATCTTGGGGCAAGTATCAATTTGATGCCTTATTCGGTTTTCAAGACCTTGGAAATTGGACAACCAAGACCCACATCTATGATATTACAAATGGCCAATCATACAATGAAGAGACCGTTGGGAGTGATTGAAGATGTATTGGTTCGTGTTGATAAGTTCATTCTTCCGGCGGATTTTGTTATTCTTGATTGTGAAGTGGACTATGAGGTTTCGATTTTTCTTGGAAGACCTTTTCTTGCTACGGGGAAGGCTCTTGTTGATGTGGAAGTTGGAGAACTTACCTTTCGGGTGGGTGATGAAAAGGTGGTGTTCCATATGTGCAAATCTATGCGGCAACCAAATAGCAATAAAGTGTGTTCTTTCATGGACTTGGTGACCGATGTGATTATTGATGATACAAGTGCCACGATTAATGTGGGGTGATATGTTGGAGGTCGTCTTATTAATCTTTGGTGATGACGAGATGGATGGCTTCATGGAATGTGTGAATTCTTTGCAAGGAATGAGGTCATACAACTATGCACCCCGGAAACTTTCCTTGGATCTTGAAAATAGGAAAACTCCTCCTACAAAGCCTTCAATTGAAGAGCCCCTACCTTGGAGTTGAAGCCATTGCCTCCACATCTTCGGTATGAATTTCTTGGTCCTTGTTCTACTTTATCGGTTATTCTTTCCCCTTGTTTGACTAACGTGCAGGTTGACTCCACATTGGCTGTGCTCCACAAGAGGAAGAAGTCTATTGGGTGGACTTTGGTGAATATTCGGGGAATAAGCCCCGTATTTTGCATGCACAAGATTAACTTAGAGGAGGATGCCAAACCATCTATTGAACATCAAAGGAGACTCAATGAAGTTATGCAAGACGTGGTCAAAAAGGAGATTATCAAATGGTTGGATGCCGGGGTTGTCTATCCCATTTCTGATAGTTCATGGACTTCTCCGGTGCAATGTGTCCCAAAGAAGGGGGGCATGACGGTGGTCACCAATGACAAGAATGAGTTGATTCCCACAACAATGGTGACCGGATGGAGAGTGTGTATGGACTATCGCAAGCTTAACAAAGTCACAAGGAAGGATCATTTTCCACTTCCCTTCCTTGACCAAATGCTTGATAGGTTGGACGGCCATGCTTTCTATTACTTTCTAGATGGATATTCGGGCTACAACTAAATACTTATTGCTCCGAAAGATCAAGAGAAAACAACTTTCACATGTCCCTATAGTACTTTCGCTTTCAAGAGGATGCCATTTGGCTTATGTAATGCACCAACGACTTTTTAAAGGTGTATGATGGCAATCTTTACGGATATGGTCGAGGACTACCTTGAAGTATTCATGGATGACTTCTTGGTGGTCATAGATTCCTTTGATGATTGCTTGAAAAATTTGGATAGAGTATTGGCAAGGTGTGACGAAACAACTTGGTGCTAAATTGAGAGAAATGCCATTTCATGGTCGAGGAAGACATTGTCCTTGGCCACAAAATTTTAAAGAATGGCATAGAGGTTGACAAGGCAAAGATAGAGGTGATTTCTAAACTTTCACCTCCAACTTCGGTGAAAGGCATGTGAAGTTTCTTATGTCACACGGGGTTCTACCGGCGTTTCATAAAGGACTTTTCTAAAGTGGTGAACTCGTTGTGCAAGCTCTTAGAGAAAGATGCTAAGTTTCACTTCAATGATGATTGCATGGGAGCCTTTGAATTGCTAAAGTTCAAGTTAACAACCACTCCCATTATCACCGCTCCTAATTGGAGTATTCCCTTTGAGCTCATGTGCGATGCTAGTGATGTAGTGGTTGGAGCAGTTTTGAGGCAACACATCAACAATATTTTTCATTCGGTATACTATGCTAGTAAGACCATGAATGATGCCCAAGTCAATTACACCGTTACCGAAAAAGTGTTCCTTACCATTGTGTTTGCTATTGAGAAGTTCCTCCCATACTTGATGTGTTCAAAGGTTATTGTTCATACGGATCATGCGGCACTTCGCTATCTTATGAGCAAGAAAGATTCAAAAGCTCGGTTGATGAGATGGGTGCTATTGTTGCAAGAGTTTGATATTGACATCCAAGATCAAAAAGGGAGTGAAAATCAAGTGGCGGACCACTTGTCTCGTTTGGAGGAGGAGGGGAGGCCGCATGATGGCCTTGAAATCAATGACTCCTTCCCCGATGAGCAACTCTTGGCTATTTCAATGAAGGAGGTTCCATGGTTCGCGGATCTAGCAAATTTCCTTGTGTGTGGAATTATCCTGCATGAGTTCTCTTCAAATCAAAGGAAGAAACTCAAACGGGATTGTCAATATTTTTATTGGAACGAGCCATACCTTTTCCGGATTTGCACAGGTAGGGTAATTAGAAGATGCGTATCAGACGAAGAGAAAAATGTTATTCTTGAGGCTTGCCCTTCTTCACCTTATGGTGGTCACCATGGCGGAGCAAGAACGACGGCCAAAGTGCTAAGTTGTGATTTCTATTGGCCCACTCTTTACAAATATGCAAGTGATATGGTGAAAAGATGTGATAAATGTCAACGGGCCGGTGGAATCTCAAAGCTACTCACTTCGGAGATTGATATCTTTGATGTGTGGGATATTGACTTCATGGGTCCTTTTGTGAGTTCTTGTGGAAACACCTACATCTTGGTCGCGGTTGAGTATGTGCCTAAATGGGTTGAGGCCATTGCTATACCCAACAATGAAGTGAGAAGTGTGGTGGCGTACTTGAAAAAGAATATTTTCACAAGATTTGGTACTCCGCGGGCTATCATAAGCGATTGGGGATTGCATTTTTGCAACAAGGTTTTTTGACACTTTGCTTAGCAAGTATGGTCATTCATAAAGTTACAACTGCCGATCATCCACAAGCTAGCGGTCAAGTAAAAATATCCAACTGGGAGATAAAGAGTATCTTGTCCAAAACAGTGAATGCTAAACGAATGGATTGGTCAAAGAAGCTTGATGATGCATTATGGGCTTATCGGACTGCTTTCAAAACTCCTATCGGGATATCTCCATACCAGTTGGTGTTCGGAAAAGCTTGTCATCTTCCGGTGGAACTTGAGCACAAAGCCATGTGGGCTTTGAAGAAATTAAATCTTGATTGGGATGCAGCTGTTAACTTGCGGGTTGCACATTTGAATGAATTGGATGAGTTCCGGTACCATGCTTATGCAAGTTTGTCCTTGTACATAGAGAATATGAAATACCTCTATGACAAATACATTCGGAATAGGGAGTTCAAGGTGGGCGATCTTGTTTTGTTGTTCAACTCACAGTTGAAGATGTTTCCCGAAAAGCGGAAATCTAAATGGAGTGGTTCCTTTGAAATTGTGGGTGTAACGCCTTTTGGTGCATTGGACTTGAATAACAAAAATTTTCCCGGAAAGCTGAAGTCAATGGTCACCGGGTGAAACATTATTTGGTACAAGTTGATGATAGCCACGTGGTGGCAGTTATTCATTTGAAATGATGGTAATCTGCTTTGTGCCGCGACGTTAAATCATGCGCTTCTTGGGAGGCAACCCATGTTCCTTTTTCTTTTCTTTTCTTTTCGTCTTTTGTAGTTAGGTGTTATTTTGGTGCTAACTGATTTTGAAGTATGTTGCAGGAATGAGTGTACTTTATTGGAATTATGCCCAGAAAATTAGCCAAGTGTGGAAAGAATTGCGGACCGCACAATGTTGGTTGCTACAGCAAAAAAGGTGATATGTGCATAATTACATTGCAGACTGCACAAATTGAGGGGGGAAAGTGACAACTCTCTGAAGTTGGTTTGTCAGAGAATGGCCAAATTGCAGTCGCAAGACAAAATCTACGGTCCGCAACAAATTTTGCGGCCGTACAACAAATTATGCGGACCGCAACACAAAAGGGATTTTGAGCTCCCAGGTAACAGAGTGGGTACTGCAACAAGAATTCTGCGGCCGCACTCAACTCTCTTTCCCTCAGTCAAAACCATCCAATATAAATAGAAGGCCTAGGGATACTGTTACGTTTTTCCCTCTTTGAGCATTCACAAGTCTAAAACATTAAAATCATCCGCCACACACACTCAACATATGTGATAACTCATTTTCACAATTTCAAAATCTGGTATGCCTCAATTACTTCTAGAATTTTAAATTTTTTAGTTTAATTTAGAACTTGTTAGTTAGTTTTAGGCCAATTGTCAATAGAATTCAATTATACAATCATGTGGGGTTAAAACTGTAGAGGGTCAACTAGTACTTGCTCTGTGAGAAATCAATAAATAAGTTTTCATGATTATACACTACCACCATGTCAAATTTGTGCAAAAATTGCAAACCCTAGAACTCTGATCGTAATTGTGTTGAAATCTGCGGCCGCACAAGAAATTGTATGGTCCGCAGAATTTGAAATTAGGGTACTTTAGTGAAGGATGATTCTGTGGCCGTAATGTGAAATGTGCGGACCGCAGAAATTTCATCGCGGCCGCAGAACAACTATTTCTCTGTTATCAGAGAGTTGTCAATTTGATGACTCATATGTGCGGCCACAGTGATTGCGACCGCAAAATAGCCCATTCTCTGTTATTAGATAGTTGGCATATTGGTGGTATCTGATATGCGACCGCAATGATAATTGTGTGGATCGTAATCCAATTCTGCAGTCACACTAATAATTGTGCGGACCACAAATCCAATTCTACGGTCGCAAGATTAAATTGTGCGGTCCGCAATGCCCAGTCTGCGACCGCAATGATAATTCTACGGACCGCACTCCCCTACCCTGCAAGCATGTTTTACACTGTATTGTTCACTGTCTCTCTGGTGTGTTCTTGTATGTGTGCACTTGAATTACAACTGACACTTGCTTTTGCATGGTACAGAAAATGGTTAGATCTCGAGGCAGAGGTGATACTTCAAAAGGGAGGGTGAACCTTCTAGGGGTCGAGGCAAGAGTGCTTTACCCCTCGCCCTCTAAAAGAAGACTACATCCGGTCGAGGGAGAAATGCAGAGCCCTCCGAATCCAGTTCTTATGCGCTATCTAGGGAAGCATCGGAGGGCAACTAGGTTCAAGAGCAGTCGGCTGTCTAATCAAAGCCACCAGAAAGGTATCAACTCCGGGATGAGCCTTCCACATTTCAGAGCAATTATGAGGAATCAGAAAGTGCTGGTCTGGCTTTCGAACCCTCCTCTACACCTGTCCTTGAGGCACCAGCGACTACAATTAATGACATCCTCGATGATGGCAGAGGGGGAGATATTACAGTTGCCGGCCTTGAGCGATCGAAGAAGAAAGTGGTCTGGGAGGAACGGTTCGTCAGTCTGGATGCCTTCACTAACTTCCTGGGTGGTGGCCGGTGAGGTCGCTCACTCTTGAGCGACAGTTCCAATTGAAAGATCTTGAAAAGTATAATCCGGCAGTCTTGAGGCAATTCCGAGAGCAGAAGGGGTGGATGTGGTTCACCCAGAGCGTAGTGGATGCGAAGGAATACCTTGTCCAGGAGTTCTACGCCAATGTGGCACACATTAATAAAGGGACAAAGTTAACGAAAGTGAGGAACCTGAAAGTGCGTTTTGACCATCACACATTGAACACTTACTTGGGGTTTGATGATGTTGAGCCCGCACAGTATTTGGAGAAGTTGGCAATGGGAGATGCAGCTCGCCCATGGCTAGCTGAGATTTTGGCAGCTCCTAGGTCACCACTACCATGGATTACCGCAATGGTGTCTATTCATAGAAACACCCTTAGTTTTGAGGCAGTGGCAGACCTTTGTATGTAGCCGACTCGACCCGTGTCAGAATGAGACAAATCTTCCTATCCCGCGAGCAGTTCTAGTTGCCTCCATCATGGCTGGTTACCAGATCATTGTGGGTGCTGTGATGTCGGCCAACATATCTATGGTCGCCAGGCAAGCCGATACCTCCTACCCATATCCCAACACCATTATTGAGTATCTTATGGATGCATGGGTGGAGCCGAGAGATTTTGATATGAAGGTGCGGGCGAAGAAGCCCTTCTAATGGTATTCATTGATGGATGCACACAACCCTAAGAAAAAAGGTTAGCCAACTACCACCATAGGCCAGTCTGATGAGCCATCGGTGGTAGCTACAGTAACAGTCGACATTCCATCTACGTCAGTAGAGCCTTCAGCCAATGCAACATCTATGCTCTCACCTACAGCCTTAGTGCCTCCAGCAGCCCCCATTACAGGTTTCACCTCGGCTTTGAAGTCGGTGCCGATGCCCACCGCTCCACTATCTGTGCTGCGAGTCTCCCAGACACTGGCGAGCCTCAACAACTAGATGAAAATAGCTACTACAAAGTTGTTTGACATATCCAGTAATGTTGCAGTACAGTCCTCCATTTCGGCACCCCAGATCCCCGCCAAAGTTGAAGAAACTTTGAAGAAGCTCTTGGAGAATAAGAACACAATCGTGGCCACTTTGGTGCAGCATGGGTGAGTAATATAAGAGCTGGGCAAGGAAGTGAAAAAGATGCGGAAGTCCCAGGCCTCCAGGAAGTCAGTGGACAAGCTTCAGAGACAGGCTACTAAGCTTGCGGCAGCAGGAGACATTCCATTTGACATGTTGATTGACCCGCACCACCCAGGCCCAGATCCTACAACACATACAGCACCAACTGGCCAGCCTGAGGAGCCAGACCTTGCTGCTGACACTGTTGAGGCAGTACGTCAAATGTTCACCAACCCAGTCACTCACGGAGTTGAGAATGATGAGATCCAGTTAGATGAGGCTGAGGTCGGCAACATTGCTGTGGACACAGAGATGGCCAAGGAGCCATAGGGAGTTTTCTTCACTCTTACCTTTCCTTTACTCTTATTTTGTTAAGCATTGGGGACAATGCTTATTTTCATTCGGGGGAGCGGGGGTGGAGTTTGTTTGATATATTTTGCTGATTCTGAAACATTTGGCCTGTACTTAACTTGATACTATTTTCTTCTTCTTTCTCATTATGTATATATTCTCTCTACTCTCTCATTATGTATATTCGCTACGCTTTCAATAGTTTTTGCTTTGTAGTTTCTTTATGTTTGTTTTCTTATTAGTTAGTGTTTAACTCTCATTATGTATATTCGCTACGCTTTCAATAGTTTTTTCTTTGTAGCTTCTTTATGTTTGTTTTCTTATTAGTTAGTGTTTAACTAAGTAGCTTCTTTTTGAATTAGTAGCTTCTTTTTGATTTAATAGTTTTTCTTATGTTTTAGTAGATAATAAGCCTTTGGTTTTCTTAATGCTATGGTTCTTTCCAAAGGTAGTTTTTGTGTGAACCAGGTGACTCGTCCCAACGTTGGATGGCGTGACAATCTTCTTAAGAGATTGAGACCGTTTTTGGTGTTTAGGTAATAATAGTAGTAGTAATAAATAAAAAGACCTAATTAAGTCATGCTCGAAGAGTCAAACATGCTTCACTTGGTACCAACACACTTAACTACGTACTTATGGTTAAAAACAAGGTTTTTGGAAAGAAATAGCTCTAGTTATTGACTTTGTGACTCTGGTGTTGACTTAGGCAATCATCAAGTGATTTAATCGAATCATAGTGATTTTCAATCTTGAATATAGTCGTTATGGACCCTCTACTCTATCCTCTTTAACAATCCAGCTGCGTGAGAGGTGAGATGTTTTTGTTGTAAGTCCAAGTACCCATGCGAATGGTCTAGAACTTGCCCTGAATGTGTTTCAAGGCAAAATCTTAAGTTTTGCTTGGCTTGAGAAGTGATTATAGGCTTTCCTTGGCCCACTTGAAGTTTTCCATTGCCCACCAATGATGTTATCCCTAGTCAACCCATTTGAGCGTCAAACCTTTCTCATTTGATAACTATGTTACAAAGCCTTTACCTGTTTTGTCCTGGCCCTCTCTTGGCACCCGAGCTTTCCTTAACACTCTTGTGAAATATTTGGCTAAAAAACGTAAGTTTGGGGGAGAGACGAGGAACTTGAAAGAGGTATCAAGTCACAAAAAGAGAAAGGAAATGATGAGAAGGAAAGGCAAGAAAATATGCAAAAGAAAGTGAATAAGTGGAAGGGTTAAAGGGATTCAAAGAAAAGTAATGATGCAAAGCATGGAGAAATCAAAAAGAGAGAAAATGAATGTCATGATCAAGAAAGTGTGATATTAAGTCTCTCTAATTCTCCAAGGAAAAGAAAAAAAGAAAGTGCCTTAAAGAATTGGCAAAGCATGAGCCAAGAACAAAAAACAAATGGAGTGCTAAGGAAAGATGAACTTGCTCTACCATAGTATAACCAACCTTAGTCCGAAAGCCTTCATTACATTCCGAAAAAGTCCTACATGATTTCAAGCCGTGTGAGCTCACATTAGTGGCGATCTACATGAGGGACAAGCCTATGGTACTTAAAGCCGTACTTGCGACATTCTCCTGAGAGAGATAAGTGAACCTTTCGCAAATCTTTGGATTCAATGCTAAAATTTTTAAGCGAGATATGCAAATAGAGAGTAGAGGAGGAGGAGTTTGGGATCCATAATGACCTACATGAAAGAGCGAGCCTCCTTGATGAATAAAGTCAACTCTTGATGCTCAAGTGTCACATTAGAACTATATGTGCATAAAAGTTTAACTTGTTGCCTTGTTGATAATTCATAAGTGGTGTGGGAAATTGTTGGTCCAAATTGATGTGTGAATGAATCACCTTTGATTAGCTGGAATGGCCCTTAACTTGTGGAGGTGGGAACTAATTTATTTGCTTGAGGACAAGCAAAAACTTAAGTTTGGAGGAGTTGATAAGTGGGGATTTTGACTGCTTATTAGCGCCTTTTAGCTTTTGTTTTAGTCTAAAAGCGTATAATTGTGTTCCCGAAACTAATGAAATGTGCAAAATTGCAGGAATGTTGGAAGTTGGACTCAAAATCAAGGCACTAAAATGCATAGAAGCTCACAAAGTGCGGACTGCAAAATTTCATCTGCGGCCGCAGATGATGAAGGAAAGTCCAACAGACTTTTGTGCAAAGTGCGGACCGCACATGAATTGTACGGCCGCAAAAGCTAGGCTAGGAACAAATTTCAGAGAATGTGCAATTTTCCAAGTTCCATGTCCCTCAGAAGTGCGGACCGCATAAGAATTGTGCGGCTACAGAAGAAGTGCCTTGCGGTCGCAGAAGTAAAAGTGCGGACCGCAAAACTAACTCAGAATTATGCTGCCGCAGACCTCCAATTCCTGACAAGTTGAAGAAATCTGCGGACCACACATGGAATTGTGCGGCCGTAGAACCTTCCGAATGGCATTTGTGTCCATAATTTCCAGCCCTGTATAAATAGACGAGTTTCACAAATTTAGGTCAACTTTTGACATCAACAGCTACAGTAGCCGTTTCTCTTTGCTTTTTTTTTTTTAGTAGTTTTGCATATTTGGGGATATTTTAACATAGATTTTATTATTTTAATTTTACAATATGAGTTTAATTAGCATTTCTTCTTCTATTTATTCAATTTCAAGCATGAGTAGCTAGATTTTTACTAGGGTTGTGACCCAACCCTAGTGTATAAACCTTATGGGTGTTTAATTTAGTGCTTGTTTATGGTTAGGTGTTTATTATTTAGCGTTGTTAATGCTTTAATTTATAAATTAATGGTTGCAAATATTAGTTCATGCCTATTTGACTTAGTCTCTACTTGAGAAAGAGAGACTTAGTCTAGAAAACTTGGTTAACAAGAAAATGGGTCAATCGAGAGATTGATAATCCCAATTAAAGGGTTAAACCTAGATATAGTAATAACCCGACTTGAGATTTTATCACCCGTTTTGTGCAATAGCCATTTAGACTTGAGAAAGCCAAATTGGGCAAAATCACTTTCTGATCGAGAGGTATTGAGTGGGTAATTGAGAGTTGATAGCTATAATACACCCAGATCAATAAAACAAGCATTAAGGTTTATATCCTATTAGGCAAACACCTAGGTGATGGTCATAGCCCTAGACTTTTACAAAAACTTGAAAAACAACAAAAACAATTCTCTTAGTTTTACTTCTTAACTTTGCAATCTTAGTTTTAAAATTAGACATAGAATCAACCCTAATTTGTGAAAGTGTAAATTAAGGTAGTTCAAACTCACATACTACAATATATACTCAAAACTCCCATACATAGATCCTTGTGGAAATTGACCCCGACTCTTGTTGGGTACTATTATTGCAATTGACAGTTTCATAACCTTGATTTGAGGTGTGAAATTGGACGAGATCAGCGAGCCATGGTTTGCAAAAGCGGAACTCCTAGACTTAAGTGGTATCCATACCTACGATGGGTTTTCCGCAGGTGCGGTATCACAGAAGCAAATCAAAAGCCACAGAAACGGAAGTCGCTGGCCAGAAAAGGGGAAATTCGAGTGTTTGATTTCATAATTCATTTTGGGACTTTGAGAGCTTGGTTTGGGGCGAAATTTTGAGGGAAAAAGTGTAGAAGTTCTTAGACTAAGTTTTTGGGTTTTGAAAGGCAAAATGAAGTCGAATTTGGATAATTCTTGTATGGTTGGAATTAATATCGAATGGGTGTTCGAATTTTATAATTTTGGTTGGGTTCCGAGACGCGGGCCCGGGTCGACTTTTTGGGGCGATTTTCCAATTTTTTCTAGGATGATAATTTCATTATTTAAATAAGTTTCCTATAGTTATATTTATAGTATGAAATTATTTTGGCTAGTTTCGAGCCGTTTGGAGTTGGAAAATTGAGGGAAAGGCCTTCTAGTTGATTGATTTTGCGTGGTTTGAGGTAAGTTACTTGTCTAACCTTGTGTAAGGATATAGTTGCATATGTAGCTCGGTGTCTAAATTGTCAGCAAGTAAAGTATGAGCATCAGAGGCCGCATGGTTTGCTTCAGAGGTTAGAGATTCCTGAGTGGAAGTAGGAGCGTATCACAATGGATTTTGTTATTGGACTCCCACAAACTCAGAAAAAGTTCGACGCGGTATGTGCATTGTGGACTAGTTGACCAATTCTGCACATTTCGTTCTAGTGATAGTTACCTATTCTTTCGAGCGGTTAGCTGAGATCAACATCCGCGAGATCGTCCGCCCTCACGGTGTGCCCGTGTCTATCATTTTTGATCGAGGTATACAGTTCACTTCGCACTTCTGGAGGGTCGTACAACATGAGTTAGGCATGAGGGTGGAGTTGAGTACATCATTTCATCCCCAGAATGACGGGCAGTCCGAGCGCACCATTCAGACATTGGAGGATATGCTTCGTGCTTGCGTTATGGATTTTGGGGGTTCTTGGGATCCATTCTTGCCGCTTGAGGAGTTTGTATACAAAAACAACTACCAGCTGAGCATTCAGATGGCTCCCTATAAGGCATTATTGGGGAGGCGGTGTCGTTCTCCAGTTGGATGGTTCATGCCGAGGAATGCTTGGTTGTTGGGTACATATTTGGTACAGGATGCCTTGGAAAAAGTCAAGATTATTCAGGATCGACTTCGCACTGCTCAGTCTAGGCAGAAGAGTTATGACGACCGTATAGTTTGTGATGTTACATTCATGGTTGGAGAGAGGGTATTGCTCCTATTTCAGCCATAAAGGGTGTGATGAGGTTCAGAAAGAAGGGCAAGTTGAGTCCTCGGTATATCAGACCCTTTGAGATTCTTGAGAGAGTGGGTGAGGTGGCCTACATGATCATTGCCACCTAGTTTATCAGCTGTCCATCCGGTGTTCCATGTGTCCATGCTTCGGAAGTATGGACAAGAATTTGACTTATGAGCAGGAGCGGTGGCTATTCTAGCCCGACAGGTCCGCCAGTTGAGGTGTAAGAGTTATCCTCCGGTTCGAGTGCGGTGGAGAGATCAACCGATCGAGGCTGCCACGTGGGAGTCTGAGTCGGACATGCGAAGTAGATATCCACACCTTTTCACCAGTTCAGGTAGTTTCTATGTCCGTTCGAGGAAGAACATTTATTTTAGAGGTGGAGAATATGATGACCCGGTAGGTCATTTATAGTTTTATCCTTCATTTATGTGTTTCAAGACCTCGAATAGCTCCGTTTAGCCTTCTTCTATTTGTGTGCAAAATCCATGTCCTTTTTTCGAAAGTTTTTTTTTAATGAGAATTGATAAAAATATGAAATCGTGCCGTAAAATTCATTTGAGTTTACTTCGATCAACGTTTTGAGAAAACGCACCTGGATCAGTATTTTGACAATCTCGGTGGGTCCCTATCATGATTTGGGACTTGGACGTATGCCTGAAATCGAACTCGGAAATTCCTAACTTGAATTAACGCAATTTGTTGAAAACTAGAAATCTAAATATTTAAAGAATTCCTAAGTTTGACCGTAAGTTTCCTTTGTTACTACTGGGTTTGGATTTTGGTTTTGGAACTTGGTATAAGTCCATTACAATATTTATGACTTGTCTACAAAATTTGGTGCAAAACGGAGTTGATTTGATGCGATTCAGACGTCCGGTTAGAAAATCGCACGTTCTTAAGTTTCATTAAAAATTTCATTCGTTTGGTGTCTGATTCGTAGTTCTAGGTGTAGTTTGGTATTTTGATTGCACGAGCGAGTTTGTATAATGTTATTAAACTTGTGTGCATGTTTGGTTTGAAGCCTGAGGGGCTCGGGTGAGTTTCTGATAGGCTACAAAGTGGTTTTTGACTTAGAGCAATAGCTGATGCTTCTTTGCTTCTAGTGTCACCTGCAGATCTCACATTTGCGAGGTCTGGCTCTCAAATGTGAGCCTCGCTTTTTTTGAACAATGAGTCGCATTTGCGAGCATGGGTTGGTTGGGCAGATTTTGCATTTGCGAGCAATTCTTCACATTTGCAGACTCTGTATCTTCGCAATTGCGAAGGTTTTGGTCGCAATTGCGATCACTGACTGACTTGGTGCTTCTTCACATTTGCGAAGCATTGTTCGCATTTGCGGACTGCCTTTGTTTGTATTTGCGACAAAATTGTCTCATTTGAGACGATAACAGGCTCAGTGACTTTTTCACATTTGCGAAGGGTTGATCGCTTTTGCGATCATCGCAATTGCGAACTATGTGTCGCAATTGCGATAACTGCAACGGGGTAAAAAAAGGGGAGAAATGAAAATTAGCTCATTTCTTTCAAACACTCAACCCTAAACACCCTAGAGGCGATTTTCCCAAGAGACGTTTTTCCTAAATCTATTGCTAAGTGACTTTAATCTATTTCTTTTCATTTACTCATTACATCTCATAAGTTTTTAACATCAAATCTAGAATTTTCATGGTAGAAATTAGGGATTTGGGTAAAATTAGAGATTTTTGTAAATTTGGAATTTAGACCTCAATTGAGGTTAGATTTCGAAAGTAATTATATAATCGGGCTCGGAGGTGAATGGGTGATTGGGTTTTGGTCCGAACCTCGGGTTTTGACCAAGCGGGCCCGGGGTTGGCTTTTGTTGACTTTTTCCGAAATCATTAAAGACGTAATCTTTTTTACTCATGAGTAGTTTCTAAAGATTATTTTGAATTTTTTCAATGATATTTGGTTAGATTCGATTGGTTTGGAGGCGGATTTTAGAAGAAAGGCTCTGGTTGAGATTTGATTTAATTGTAGAGCGAGGTAAGTGTCGTGGTTAACCTTAACTTGAGGGATTATGACTTGTTTGCCTATTTGCTACATGATGAACGTATGGGTACAACATATATGTGAGGTGACGAGCATTATGCGTTGTTGTTGGGATAAAGCATACGGGTGGAACTCGTTTCCTTGTGATTTATTGCCCTTTAATTATGATATCCATACTTAGATTAGATTATTACTTATTTTATCATTACTTTTGTAATTATTGCTTAATTGGTAATGATTGAGCATGTTGGAGGTTAAGGTTTAGTATCTTGGAATCATATTTGACATAAAGCATATCCTCTGTACTATTTATCTCCCGAATTTATATTATCATTTACTACTTGGTAAGGGAGAGTTCTAAAGCACGAAGGGTGATACCATGCTATTTCATTATCTCATTTATTGATTAATACATAGTGAGGAAGATAATTACAAGCACGAAGGGTGATGTCGTGTCATCTATATCATTTATTCATTATTACATGGTGAGATCAAGAGTAAAAGTACGAAGGGTGATGACGTGCCATTCTTCCCAATTATTCATTGATACATGGGCAAATCGAGAGTAAAAGCACGAAGGGTGATGCCGTACCATCTCATTTTACTTATGTCATCATTTAATGGTAAGGATGAGAGTAAAAGCACGAAGGATGATGTCGTGCCATCTTTATATCGTATGTTTATTTGTCTTCATTAGTTGGTGATTTATTTGGCTATCTTGTGTTGTCATGCCTGCCGTAGTTATCGTATTTTTCCCCCTTTCGTATGTTCCCTCCCAATTGTACATTGTTAAATCTCTATTTTGTTGTTGTTTTGTACATATATCTATGTTTGTACAGGTTTAATTATGTGAGTGTTCTGTCATAGCCTCATCACTACCTCGTCGAGGTTAGGCTTGACACTTATGGAGTACATTGGGTCGGTTGTACTCATACTACACTTCTTGTCACGACCCAAAATCCCTCTGAAGGAGTCGTGATGACACCTAGTCTCTAAAACTAGGTAAACCTAACATTAACAGAAATAACGACAATATTTACTAACATCGAACAATTTCGAAATAGAAATCTCTGTACAATTTACAATCCCAAAACCGGTAGTACAAGTCATAAGCCTTTCTAGGAGTAGTTATACATAATAAATATATCATTGTTCCGGAACAAAAGGAAACAATGGAAATAAATACAATTAAAAGGTGACTTCGGAGCCTGCGAACGCCCGGTAGGTGTACCTTGAAGTCTCCAACCGCACCAAGCATAAGTCTGAAAACCAACTCGATCCGAAGTACCTCGTTCTGCACAAAAAATGTGTAGAAGTGTAGCATGAGTACACCACGATGGTACCCAATAAGTATCAAGCCTAACCTCGGTAGAGTAGTGACGAGGCCAGGTCAAGACACCTACCGAACATATAAACTTGAGAATGATATGGCATAAAGCTAACACGATAGGGATATCGAAGTAATGCCAATAGCAGGACGAAATCAAATTACAAACAGTAGTGACGATAAGGGGAAAACACGAATGGCAACGAGAAATAACCAAGTAATTAAACGACAACATAGTTGGGATACAGATAAGTGTAAATGTGCTCAAGTAGGGAAACGATGCCAACTCGACCAATCAAATTATTTCTAATACACGATTCCTACAAGCCCAATTCTCGTAATCTTATACCATAAATCACAACTTCCCAACCTTTAACACACCTGGAATCTTGTGCCCACTTATTTCCATCTCACTTTGCACGGCAAAGTCCACGTGCTATTCGGTACATAATATCCGTATCAAATACTAATTAAGATGTTCAAGTGATTCCGTTTATATAACATAAAGTAAATTTACAGTTTGTAGGCCAAATAGGAAATTAACGAGAAAGATGAGTTTATTTTAGAAATCATTTGAGTGAAGGAAAATAACGTCTTCAAATAAAATACAACATCGAATAAGCTATTGCATTTAATATAAGATTTTTTAAAATAAAACATAATAACAATTCTTTTTTTTAAAGTAGAATAACAACCTCAACAAGTTAAGGAGATTAAGTTGAAAAATAAATTGAGGTAAAATATAACAACTATTAGAAATAGTAAATACTGAAATAAACGGCGAGCTCTAACTTATAAGTCACACAAGGTAACATGATATTAATTCTTTCATTTTAAATCATTATATTGCTAACAACTCAGCAGGGCAGGAGGTAATAACTCAACGTAGTAAATTCACTTTGAAAATCAATTCGCTAGAATAATAGTATTAGGAAAAGAGCTCAGAAAATGACGGCAAGGCAATAAGTCAATGACAATAACTCGATCCTTAGAACACAGTGAAAAATAGAAGTACAAATTATCAAAGTCTCGTACGAAGGAACTAAAGCCAATACAATAAAAGAGGGGATACCAAAATACAAGATATGTTGCGGCGCGCAACCCGATCCCACCATATAATATCAATCTCATAAGTCACCCTTATTCCACCATAACAATCCACCCTTATTTCACCTGTTGCGGCGTGCAACCCGATCCCACCATACAATATCAATATGATAACAATAAACATAATATGTTGCGGCACGCAACCCGACCCCACCATATAATACCATTATCATAATTCACCCTTATTTCACCATAACAATCCACCCTTATTTCACTTGTTGCGGCGTGCAACCCGATCCCACCGTACAATAACTATATCACAATATAAATATCCTCCCTTATTCCACCACCTCCCTTATTTCACTTGTTGCGACGTGCAACCCGATCCCTCGTACAATAATTTAAATCAACAACAACAATTCAATAACTCAATTTACAAGAATTTCTACGACCAAGAGTATGAGTACACGGAAACAAGGGAACCACATAAAAAATCAAAAGGAATACAACAACCTATACAAAATAACAGGACATGTAAGGCACGTGATAACTAAGCAGGCAATCATAACACTTTGGACATGTAGAAGATGTGCACATAGTCGTAGAAGAACTCAACAATTAAGAGGTAACAAGACAATAAGGAAGGTAATGACTTCAACCAAGGCATATAAGGGCCAAATAATGAGTAAGAGGTAAATAAATACTAACCACATCATATAGAGCATGTAAGAGTAGTCTAACAACGAGATGCCACATGTTATGACAATTCAATCAAAAGCATGGAAAGAGACTAGACAATCTAAATCAGTCAATACCACATATAGGTTGTGTACTCACTCGTCACCTTGTGTACATAGCTTTCACATAACAAGATAACACAATTAGCTCAATTCCTAAGGGGTAGTTTCCCCCATACAAAGTTAGACAAGACACTTACCTCAATTCGGCCAACTCAATACTCAATTTAGCTTTTCCTTTACCAATTCACCATTGCTCGGCTCAATCTAACCAAAGACGACTTAAATACATCAAACAATGCTAGAGAAAACAACTTCAATTAACAAAGCTATGATCCTTACACAATTTGCAAAAAGTCAACAAATATCAACTCCCCTGGCCCGCACCTCGGAACCTGAAAAATTTACAAAACCCGAACACCCATTCCGATACGAGTTCAACTATACAAATATTATCAAGTTCTGATACCAATTCGTCCTTCAAATCATCATTTTAAATTTTTGAAAGATTTTACAATTTTTTCCAAAATTTCCTTTAGATTCTCATAAATTTGATGTTAAATCTAAGATATAATAACAAGATAAAATTGAAAATAGATTAGAGGCACTTACCCAATGATTTGATTTGAAAATCTTCTCTCAAAATCGCCCACTCTCGGACCTAGGGTTCAAAATATGATTAAATGAAGCTAAGATTCGGAGTGCCCAGCTATTAGCAGGCTGGAGATGGTGCATTTGCGACATGGGGTTCGCAAATGCGAGCCCCGCAAAAGTGGCCATTACTTCGCAAAAGCAAAAATTGAACAGCCCTATCTCTATCGCAAATGCGATGGAAAGGATCGCAAATGCGAAAATGGGGCCTTCGCAAAAGCGGCCCAAACGTTCGCAAAAGCGAACTTCAACTGCCCAGTTCACCATCGCATTTGCGAGGCTGGCTCCGCAAATGTGAAGCCTGCCAGTCCATAGCCTCTTCGCAAATGCGATCCCAAGTCTGCAAAAGCGGTGATCGCAATTGCGACCCTCAACTCGCAAATGCGAGATCAGACACCGTCAAATTCTAAACCTTCTTCCAAATATTTCGAAACGTGTACGAAACTCATCCGAGCCCTCGGGGCTCCAAACCAAATACCCACACAAGTCTGAAAACATAACATGAACTCGCTCACGCGATTGGAACACCAAAATAACCTCTAGAATCATGAATCGGATTCCAAAACACATGAAAATCACCATGAACTTCAAGAACTTCTAGAATCGCAACCAAGCATCCGAACCATATCAAATTAGCTCCAAATGATACCAAATTTTGTAGGCAAGTCCCAAATGAAATAACAAAGCTGTTCCACTCTCGGAATCATATTTCCGATCCCGATATCATCAAAGTCAACTCTCGGTCAAACCACTCAATCTTTCAAAACTTCAACTTTCCAATTTTCGCCAAAATGCTTCAAATTACCCTACGAACCACCAAATCCAAATCCGGACGCACGCCTAAGTTTAAAATCACCACCCAAGTCTATCGGAACCATCGAAACTCCAATCTGAGGTCTAATACTCAAAAGTCAAACCTTGGTCAATTTTTTAAGCTTCGAGCTTCTCAAATGAGAGTCACTCCTAAAAATCCTTTCCGAACTACTCAAAATCCCGAACCAATGATGCACGCAAGTCATAATACACTGTGTGAAGATACTAGTGACCTCAAACTGCCGAGTCGGACCCAATTACTCAAAACGGCCAGTTGGGTCGTTACACTTCTGCACTTGTTGTATAGATTTTGGTACTTGTCCCAGCGGTGCGTGAGGTGCGTCAGCTCGGATTATTGCATATGGAGACTTGAGGTAGATCTGCTGGCGTCCGCAGACCTTGGAGTCCCCTTCCGCTTCCCTCTTTTACTGCCCATCTCATTCGAAATAATTGTATTTATTTCTGACTCTGTTTGTAGAACTTCTAGTTGTTCGTGTACTCGTGACTCCGCATCTTTGGGAGTAGATATTATTACATGACTTATGCTCATGTCGTATTAGATTGCGTTCCTATCTCTCGTTAATTATCATTACTATGTTTAAACTGTTAAAATTTGGCTATTTAACTATCTCACGTCGGCTTGCCTAGCAAGTGGATGTTAGGCACCATCACGACCCCGAAGTTGGGATTCCGGGCCCTGACAACAAGTGTTGGTAAACACTTTTTCTATTAAAATGAATAATATATCTAAAGTTGTTAACACTATAAATACCCTTAATATATTATAATATTATTTTATTATTTTATTTTAAATTGATACAGATATAATATTATTTTATATTTTAATTCACTTTCAATTTAAACTAATTAACTAAAATAATTTTTATTTCTTGAACTCCTAAGGAGAAATTTTCGAAATTACAAAGCCTACTTACTATAAACAAATTACAAGCATTCAAGATGTGATAAAGCATTTTAAAATTGAGTAATGAAAAAAAAAACCTTCAATAAATAAGTGAAAAAAAGTAAACAAAATTTAAGGAGAAATTTTCGAAAAACAAGCTAAACTTTGACTTGAATTTTTTTTATTAATGTCTTTCCAGCAAAGTTGGTTTTTGTGAGAAGTTGCTTTTTAGAAATATATACAGAATACTGGAGTGCTTATTAAAAAATATAGGTGAAATCAAAGAAACGAAAAAAAAAAAAGATTTGAAGATTCTAATTAATGTAGAGAAAAGTAGATTTTCTCTCGTGTTTCTCAGAACTTTCTACAACTAATGTGTGAGTGAGAGTTTAGAGAGAGAGAAAGTACAAAGATGGAAGGCAGAACTAAAGAAATCAAAGAAGAAAAGGAAAAATTATTGTCATGACCTAAATCTCCCACGTCGTGATGGTGCCTTTCACAATACTAGGTAAGTCGACACCTCCTAAATAAACATGCATCTTTAATTTAAAGCATATTGAAATAAGATTAAATAGTAAATCTCATAATTTAATTGATAAGAAAGTACCGCGACTCAATACAAATCCCTCAAAATCCGGGTGTCACTGAGTACATGATCATCTAGATGACAACATAGTCTGACTGCTAAAATACTGTTTAGAAAGATAGAACAATACAAATGAACTGAAAAGAAGGAGAGTCAAGGTCTGCAGACGCCAAGACAGCTACCTCGATAGTCTCCAAAAGATAAAGCTCCAAAGCTAGACACCGCTGCACTCGGAAGTACCTGGATCTGCACACGAAGTGCAGAGTGTAGTGTGAGTACAACCCACCCAATGACTCAATACGTAACAAGACTAACCTTGGGCTAAAAGCAGTGACGAGCTCAACCGATACAGTCCATATACAGATTTTAAACAATACAAATATGACAAGAAGTATGAATATGACAAGAAGTATGAGAAACTCATAGTCTATTGGTACACGGTACATGAATGTAGACATACTTTCAGGTTTAACAGTTAAACTCAATAGAGATAAAATATGCCAAGTATGACTGATATTAGCAATGTTACATCTCTATATCTACATGTCAATGTGCTTGTCACATATGATGCATCACAATGAAAATCTCACGTACTCACACTCTCAGAGTACTCAATCTGACTGTCTCAATTCTTGCTCATCACACTCAGTCACTCAGCATTGTACGGTACTTGCGTTCACTGCCGGTATGTCAGACTCCGGAGGGACGGATCCTGCCCAAGCGCTAATATAAAGCCAATATGTCCTGCTTCTGCGTGCAACCCGATCCCATAACAATTATAAAGCCCATAGGACCAGTCGCGACATGCATCCCGATCCATAATAATAATATATATAAAGCCAGGAATGCCTGTTGCGACGTGCTACCCGATCCACAAATATCACTCATAATACGGCTCTCAAGCCCCATCTCAGTCATCAATCTCTCCAGTCTCTCGGGCTCACAAATCTCATGCCAATCAGCCCAAACGATGATATATGATACAACAATAAATAGTAATAGAGATTGAGATATGATATGCAAATGATGGATGTGGCTGAGTACAAAATTACCATTTAAGCAAATAATTCAATAGCAGAAATGACCCCAGTGGATCTCAATGGATAAGTATATAGCCTAAACATGATTTCTAATATGGATTGCAACTCAATTGCTCTAACACATAGGGATCACATGAATAGCAACAAGGTTTGATGACTACACAGTACCACGGAATCGACCGGGTCACAATTACCACGGTGCACGCCCACACGCCCGTCATCTAGCATGTGCATCACCTGAACACCAACCCATAACACGTATTTCAGGGATTAATACCCTCAGAACCAAGTTTAGAAGTGTTACTTACCCCAAACTATATAAATCTCTACTCCAACAAGCCCTTGCCTCGTGAATCGGCCTTCAAACGACTCGAATCTAGCCGCAATAACTCGATACAATCAACATAAGCTATAGGAATCAATTCCATATGATAGAGCTAAGTTCTTTAACAAAAGTCAAAAAGTCAACTCAAAAAGTCATCCCTGGGCCCACGTCTCGGAATTCGATAAAATTAATAAAATCCGAACACACATTCAACCACGAGTCCAACCATATCAAAATTATTAAATTCCGATCACAATTCGACCTTCAAATCCTCAAATTAAAGCTTATGAAGTATTCTCAATATTTCCAATCCAAAACACTAATTAAATGACATAAACAATGATAGATTTATGTATAATATCCAAATCTGAGTTAGAATCACTTAACCCAATCAACTCATTGAAAATCCCTTCAAGAATCTCCCAAATCCGAGGTCTCTAGCTAAAAATATGAAAAATAGGTTCAAATCCTTGATTTTGAAATTTAGTGACTGCTGCCCAAATGTCCTTCGCAAACGTGGAAAGTGCCTCACATTCGCGAAGAACAAAATACTCAGCTGCCAAAATATTCCTCTTACGTGAATGCGAGAGCCCCCACGTGAACGCGATGAATACTGAACCAAGGCCTACGCGAACGCGACCCCTCATTCGTGAACGCGAAGGCTTAAAAGCCTGGTGCCCCACCTGCCTCATCCTTCTACGCGAACGTGATCACCCCTTCGTGATCACGATGAACAACTACCTATACCTTTGCGAACGCATGGCCATCTTCACGAATGAAAAGTAAAACATCACCTGCCTCCCAAATACCCTTCGCGAACGCGAGACATCTCTCGCGAAAGCAAACATGAAAATCAGACATAAGAATTTCTGCAGTTCAACAAGGCTAAGTTTAATCCGTAATTAAGCTGAATCTCACTCGAGGCCCCGGGACATTAACCAAGCATAAAAATAAGTCCTAAAATATCATACAAACTCGCTTGAAGCATCAAATCACATCAAACAATATTAAAACCACGAATCGCGCATCGATTCAAGCCTAATGTACTTATGAACTTCTAACTTTCAAAACTAATGCCAAAACATACCAAACCAACTCCGATTAACCTCAAATTTTGCACACAAGTCATAAATGAGACAAAGGACCTATTCTAACTTACGGAACCAAAATCCGAGCCCGGTAACCACAATGTCAACTCTCGGTCAAACTTCTCAACTCTCCAAACTTCTATTTTTTAGCTTTCTCCAATTCAAGCCAAAATCATCTACATACCTCCAAAGCAACATCCGGGCAACTCTTTAGTCCAAAATTACCATATAGATCTATCAGAGCCATCAAAACTCCATTTCGGAGTCATTTACACTTAAATCAACATCCGGTCAACTCTTTTAACTTAGGCTTTCAACCTTGGGACTAAGTATCCTAATTCATTTTGAAACATCCTCGAAAACAAACCAACTACCCCGGAAAGTCACACAACAACAAATGAGCATGTAATAAGCAATAAATGGGGGAACGGTGCTATAATACTTAAAACGACCGGCCGTATTATTACCAGACACCCTCGAAGTATTAGTATGTACAAGTAAACACATTACGTGGGACCCAAAACCCACTTAAAACCATATGCACTTTTCTTTTACTATGTCTTCTCTTGTTGTTTTCAACTCTGTGTATAGCATTAGTAACTTTCAAATGTTAATAATGTTGGATTATTTGCATTTTCTTTATGGATTTCTGGGTTGGTAGTTGTGAATCGATTTATTTTGGGCTCTATCAAACCAGCAAACATTAGATTATCAAAGCTTCTAATTGTGGGCAATGGAGGAGAATGCTCTTTTGTTTGTGGTTGGGTGCAATAATTGTGATCTAGTTTTCAAACAAACATATGTCCTCGAACGGGTCTAGCATCATACATGGAGTCTTAAATAGGTGTGGATATCTGCTCCGCATCACCCGCTCGGTTTCCCAAGTAGCCTCCTCGACTGGATAACTTCTCCATTGCACCTTCACTGAAGCTATATTCTTTGACCTCAATTTTCAAACCTGCTGATCCAAAATGGCCATCGGCTTGACATCATAAGTCAGATCACCATCTAACTGAACCGTGCTAAAATCTAAAACATGAGATGGATCTCCGAAATACTTTTGGAGCATGGAAACATGAAACACTGGATGAACACTTGACAGACTAGGCAGCAATGCAAGCTTGTAAGCCACCTCTCCAATCCTCTCAAGTATCTCAAAAGGCCCAATACCGAGGGCTCAACTTGCCCTTCTTCCCGAACCTCATAACACTCTTCATGGGTGAAATTCTGAGCAATACCTTCGCCCCCACCATGAATGCAACATCACGAACCTTCCTATCGGCGTAGCTCTTCTGTCTAGACTACGCCGTGCGAAGCCGATCTTAAATCAACTTAACCTTGTCCCAAGTATCCAGAACCAAGTCATTACCCAATAGCCTAGCCTCACCTAGCTCAAACCAACCAACCGGAGACCGACACCGTCTCCCATAAAAAGCCTCATATAGAGCCATTTGAATACTCGATTGGTAGCTGTTATTGTACGCAAACTCTACAAATGGTAAAAACATATCCTCCAATATCTGAATAGTGTGCTCGGACTGCCTGTCCGTCTGAGTTTGGAATTATGTGCTCAACTCAACCTGTGTGCCTAACTTTCACTGCACTGCTCTCCAAAACTTCGATGTAAACTGTGTGCCCTGATCTGAAATGATAGACACCGACACACTGTGAAGACGAACAATCTCGCGAATATAGATCTCGGCCAACCGCTCCAAAGAATAAGTAGTCCCATATGGAATGAAATACGCGGACTTGGTCAACCGGTCCACAATCACCCAAATAGCATCAAACTTTCTCGAAGTCTGTGGGAGACCAACTACGAAGTCCATGATGATACACTCCCATTTCTACTCTGGAATCTCAAGCCTCTGCAGAAATTCGCCCGGCCTCTGATGCTAGTACTTCACCTGCTGAAAATTTAGGCATCGAGCTACAAAACCCAATATATCATTCTTTTCCTCCTCCACCAATAGTGCCGCCTCACGTCCTGATACATCTTTGCGGCACCTGGATGAATGGAATACCGCAAACTGTGGGCCTTCTCAAGAATCAACTCACATAGCCCATCTATATTAGGTACACAAATCTGGACCTGCATCCACAACACCCCATCATCCCCAATGGTAACCTCTTTGGCATCACTGTACTAAACAGTGTCCTTAAGGACCAACAAATGGTGGTCATCATACTGACTCTATCTAATGTGATCATATAAGAAAGACCAAGAAATCACACAAGCTAGAACCCGGCTAGGCTCCGAAATATTTAACCTCACGAACTGATTTGCCAAGGCTTGTACATCTGATGCAAGCGGTCTTTCACCTACCGGAATAAATGCAAGGCTACCTATACTCACCGCCTTCCTACTCAAGGCATCGGCCACCATATTGGCCTTCCCGAGATGATACAAAATGGTAATATCATAGTCCTTTAGTAGCTCCAACCATCTCTGCTGCCTCAAATTTAGATCCTTTCATTTGAACAAGTGCTGGAGACTCCGATGATCCGTAAATACCTCACAAGATATATCGTAGAGATAATGCCTCCAAATATTCAATGCATGAACGATGACTGCCAACTCCAAATCATGAACAAGATACACCCAATACCAATTTGAGAAACATCAAAATACATTGTATAAAAACCCAATGCTGAAGGCAAAACTAGAACTAGAGTTGTGGACAAGGTAGTCTTGAGCTTTTGAAAGTTCTCTTCATACTCATCCGACCACCTGAATGGAGCACCCTTCCGGGTCAACCTGGTCAAAGGCACTACAATAGAGGAGAAACCCTCCACGAAGTGACGATAATATCCGGCCAAGACGAGAAAACTCTGAATCTCAATAGTTGAAGACGGTATAGGCCAACACTGAACCGCCTCTATATTCTTTGGATCCACCTTAATCCCCTTACTGGACACCACGTGCCCCAAGAACGCCAGTGAACTAAGCCAAAATACACACTTGGAGAACTTGGCATAAAGCTTCTTCTCTCTCAACCTCTGTAGTACAATCCTCAAATGTTGTGCATGCTTCTCCTGCTACGTGAGTACACTATGATATCATCAATAATTATTATGACAAATGAATTAAGATATGGTTGGAATACAATGTTCATTAGATTCATGAATGCTGCTGGGGCATTGGTCAGCCCAAAAGACATCACAAGGAACTCATAGTGACCATTGCAGCTCCTGAATGCCGTCTTCAGAATATCCGAGTCCCGAATCTTCATCTAGTGATACCCAGACCTTAAATCAATCTTAGAGAACACTCTAGCTCCCTGAAGATGGTCAAATAAATCATCATTGCGAGGCAAAAGATACTTTTTCTTGATTGTAACTTTGTTCAACTGCCTATAGTCGATGCACATCCGTATAGTATCATCCTTCTTCTTCACAAACAGAACTGGTGCACCCCAACGAGACACACTAGGCCTAATGAACCCCTTATCAAGAAGTCCGTGAAGCTGCTCTTTCAATTCCTTCAACTCTGCTGGTGCCAGGTCAATACTAAAATCAATATCCCTGTCGGGTGGCATACCCGATAGGTCTGCAGAAAACATATCCGGAAAGTATCGCACTACCAGAACAGAATCAATAGTAGGAGTACCAGCACCAACATCCCTCACAAAGGCCAAATATGACAAACACCCCTTCCCAACCATCCGTTGGGCCTTCAGATATGAAATCACCCTACTGGGAACATAATCTAGAGAACCATTCCACTCGATCCTCGACATCGCCAGCATCACAGTATTGGCATGACAATCCAGAATAGCATGACATGAGTACAACCAATCCATACTTAAAATCATGTCGAAATCAACCATACTAAGCAATAAGATATTAACTCTAGTCTCCAACCGTCCAATGGTCACCGCACACGACCGATACACATGGTCTAAAACAATAGTATCGCCCACCGGCGTAGATACATGAACAGGTAAAACTAAGGAATCACAGGGCATATCCAAATAACGAGTAAAATAGGATGATACATATGATTAAGTAGAACCAGGGTCAACTAATGTAGAAGTATCCCTATGGCATACTGTAACAATACATGTGATCACTGCATCTTAAGCAACGGTCTCTAGCCTGGCAGGGATAGCATAGAATCAAGCCCGACCGCCACCTGATCGACCTCCCCTCTAGGGAAACTTCTAGCTACGTGAGCCCTACCACAAGCTGGTTGAGCGGGTGATGAAGTAATTGGTGCAGAAGTCGTAACCCGACCCCTTTGCTGAACTGGACCTCCCAAGAGACGGGGACAATACCTCCTCACATGCCCAAACTCCTCACACTCATATAAAATCTAATCTGTCAATGGTAGTGGTGACTGAATCAGACCCCGAGAACTGGAATAGCTAATAGAAGAACTTGGTACAGATAACCCTTAACTGATGGAGCATAAGATGAACTCTAAGCTGGAAGGGCACTGATAGATGACTGAACCAGACAGGCACTGTATGAACCATGGATAGCTGATGCACCATAATGAACCGAACGAGCCATCTGAGCGGGCCTATAAGGGTGACCCCTGCTGTGGTGGGGCTGATCCCCAGAAGAAACACCGCTAAAACAACCCAAACTACGAGGCCGCTTGGCCTCCCTCTCCTCACGCTCCTAACTACGGACCTGCTCAAGCCGCCGAGCAATATCAACCACCTCGTCGAACATAGCACCTGATGCAATCTCTCAAGTCATAACAAAATGCAGTACATAGTTGAAGCCATCAATGAACCTCGTAATCCTCTCCCTCTCTTTGGGAACCAACCAAATCACTAACGATCCAACTCTAAAAATCTCATCTCGTACTGGGTCATGGACATACCCTGATGGCATTGCTGCTCAAACTACCTATGCAACTCCTCCCTGCGGGTCAGTGGCACAAACTTCAACAAGAAGAGAATAGAGAACTTGTGCCATGAAAGTGGTGCAGTATCGGCTGACCTGCTCCGCTCATAGGCCTCACACCATCTGAACGTTGTCCCTGTCAGCTGAAAAGTGTTAAATGAGACCCCACTAGTCTCTAGAATATCTGTCGTGCGAAGAATCCGCTGGCACCTATCCAAGAAGTCCTGAGCATCCTCTGACTTAGCCCTACCGAATAATGGAGGCTTCAGCCTCCCAAACCTCCCTAGTCTCTTCTGCTCCTCGTCACTCATAGTGGGATCCACATGGGCCTGAGTAAACTGTAATCGACTGGGTTGGTAGTACCCTCGGTGTCTAAAGTCTTTACACCACCTGCTCCGGAGTACGGGTGGCGAGAGTCTGAGCACCTTCCACGGCCTGAGAAGTGGCTGGTGCGGTCGGAACTGAAACCGCTTGAGCAAGGGTAGTGCAAATAGTCAATATCTGGGCTAGAGCCTCCTGAAGGCCTGGAATCACAATAGGCACAGCTGGTGCCTAAGATGGTCCCACCGGCTCAACCACATATGGAATCTGCTCCTGAGCTGGAGCAACTGGTGGGTCTACAGATCCTACTCTAGCTGTTGGTACTGGTGCTACTGGTGGATGTCCGCCTGATCCAGTAGCACGTGTCCTCACCATCTGTGAGTTAATAGAATAACATAAATTTAGTTTCCGAAATCAACAAATTTGCACGAAAAGAATACAAGAAAGTAATGTTTTCCTAATGGTTCGTCTGCCTCTCGAAGATAAGTACACACGTCTCCATACCGATTTGCAAGACTCTACTAAACCTGCTCATAACTCGTGAGACCTACGTAACCTAGGCTCTGATACTAACTTTTCACGACCCAAATCTCACATGTCGTGATGGTGCCTTTCACAATACTAAGCAAGCTGACAACTCCTAAATAAACATGCATCTTTAATTTAAAGCATACCGAAATAAGCCTAAATAGTAAATCTCATAATTTAACAGATAATAAAGTACCGCAACTTAATACAAGACCCCCAAAATTCGGGTGTCACTGAGTACATAAGCATCTACATGACAACATAGTCTGACTGCTAAAATACAGTCAAGAAAGATAGAACAATAAATATAAACTGAAAAGAAGGAGAGTCAAGGTTTGTGGACGCCAACGCAGCTACGTCGATAGTCTCCAAAAGATAAATCTCCAAAGCTAGCAAC
Source organism: Nicotiana tabacum (assembly GCF_000715075.1). Lineage (NCBI taxonomy): Eukaryota > Viridiplantae > Streptophyta > Magnoliopsida > Solanales > Solanaceae > Nicotiana > Nicotiana tabacum. The sequence continues at coordinate 33,966,550 of NC_134093.1, forward strand.
CGCCGTACCCGAAAGTACCTGGATTTGCACACGAAGTGCAGAGTGTAGTATGAGTACAATCAACCCGATGTACTCAATAAGTAACAAAACTAACCTTGGGCTGAAAGCAATGACGAGCTCAACCGGATACAGTCCAAATACATATTTTAAACAATACAAATATGGTAGGAAGTATGACAATAATATCTCAGAGAAGCTCATAATCTGTTTGTACACAATACAGAAATGCAAACATGCTTTCAAGTTTAACAGTTTAAGCTCAACACAAATAAAATATGCCAAGTATGACTGATGTGAGGAATGTTACATCTCTATATCTACCTGTCAATGTGCATGTCACATATAATGCATCACAATGAAAACCTAACGTACTCACACTCTCAGAGTACTCTATCTTAATGTCTCAATTCTCGCTCATCACACTCAGAACTGTAACCTGCTCTCACTGCTGGTATGTTAGACTCCGGATGGGGGAAATCCGGCCCATAACGCTAATATAAAGCCAATATGGCCTGCTGCGGCGTGCAGTCCGATCCCATAACAATATATAAAGCCTATAGGGCCTACTGCAACATGCCGGCCAATCCATAATAATAATATATATAAAGCCAAGAAGGCCTGCTGCAACGTGCAACCCGATCGAGAAATCTACCTCACAACATGGCTCTCGGTCCCCAACTCAGTCATCACTCTCTATAGTCTCTCGGGCTCACAAATCTCATGCCAATCAGTCCAAACAATAATATATGATACAATAATAAATAGTAGCAGAGACTGGAATATGATATGCAAATGATGGATGTGACTGAGTACAAAATTACCATTTAAGCGAATAATTCAACAACAGAAATGACCCCAGTGGGTCTCAACAGATAATCATATAGCCTAAACATAATTTCTAACATGGATTGCAGCTCCATTGCTCTAACACAAAGGGATCACATGAATAGCAACAAAGTTTAATGAATACACAATACCACGGAATCGACCAGGTCATAATTACCACGGTGCACGCCCACACGCCCGTCATCTAGCATGTGCATCACCTGAACACCAACCCATAACACGTATTTCAGGGATTAATACTCTCAGAACAAAGTTTAGAAGTATTACTTACCCCAAACCATATAAATCTCTACTCCAACAAGCCCTTACCTCGTGAATCGGCCTCCGAACTACTCGAATCTAGCCACAACAACTCTATAGAATCAACATAAGCTATAGGGATAAATTCCATATGATAAAGCTAAGTTCTTTAACAAAAGTCAAATCAAAATGTCAACCCTGGGACCACGTCTCAAAATTCGAAAAAATTAAAAACAATCCGAACACTCATTCAACCACGAGTCCAACCATACCAAAATTACTAAATTCGGATCACAATTCGACCTTGAAATCCTCAAATTAAAGCCTATAAAGTTTCCCCAAATTTTCCAACCCAAAACACTAATTAAATGATAAAAACAATGATAGATTCATGTATAACATCCAAATTAAAGTTAGAATCACTTACCCTAATCAACTTGAAAATCCTTTCAAGAATCGCCCAAATCTGAGGTCTCTAGCTCAAAATATGAAAAATGGATTCAAACCCTTGATTTTAAAATTTAATTACTGCTGCCCAGATGTCCTTCTTCGTGAATGCGGAAAGTGCCTCGCATTCGTGAACCACAAAATACTCAGCTTCCAAAATCCCTTTACGCAAACGCGAGAGCCCCCGCACGAACGCAGTGAACACTGAACCAAGGCCTATGCGAATGTGATCCCTCATTTGCTAACACGAAGGCTTACAATCCTGGTGCCCCACCTGCCTCATCCTTCTACATGAACGTGATCACCCCTTCGCGATCACAATGAACAACTCCCTATACCTCCCCGAACGTGTGGACATCTTCGCGAATGCGAAGAACAAACATCACCTGCCTTCCAGATACCCTCGTGAATGTGAGACCTCTCTCGCGAATGCAAACAAGGAAACCAGACATCAACATTTCTGCAGTTCAACAAGGCCAAGTTCAATCCGTCATCAATCTGAATCTCACCCGAGGCCCCGGGACCTCAACCAAGCATACCAACAAGTGCTAAAATATCATACAAACTCGCTCGGAGTGTCAAATCACATCAAGCAACATTAAAATCACAAATCGTGCATCAATTCAAGCCTAATGAACTTATGAATTTCTAACTTTTCAAACTAATGCTGAAACATACCAAACCAACTCCGATTAATCTCAAATTTTGCACACAAGTCATAAATGACACAACAGACCTATTATAACTTCCAGAATCAAAATCCGAGCTCAGTAATCACAATGTCAACTCTCGGTCAAACTTCTCAACTCTCCAAACTTCTATTTTTCTAATTTTTGCCAATTCAAGCCAAAATCATCTACGGACCTCCAAATCAACATCCGGACACACTCCTAAGTCCAAAATCACCATACGGAGCTATCGAAGCCATCGAAACTTCATTCCGGAATCATTTACACATAAGTCAATATTCACTCAACTCTTTCAACTTAGGCTTCTAACCTTGGGACTAAGTGTCCCAATTCATTCCGAAACATCCCCGAAATCGGACCAACAACCCCGGCAAGTCAGATAACAACAAATGAGCATGAAATAAGCAATAAATGGGGGAACAGTGCTATAATACATAAAACGACCGACCTGGTTGTTACAATTATATGGATAAAATGGTAAAATCATTGGTCAAACAAAAAGAGCTTTTGTTTGGCTTATTTTGGGCCTATTGACTTAAAAGTTAAATTCATTTTAATTTACCTAAATACTAAAAAAAGCTTAAAAGCCAATCCAGACACCCTCGAAGTATTAGTATGTACAAGTAAACACATCATGTGGGACCCAAAACCCACTTAAAACCCTATACACTTTTCTCTTACTATGTCTTCTCTTACACTCGATGGCTCAGATGAGTTTCGGAGTGCTTTCTACTGAAGTTAGCAAAATTCTGGTGTTCGTGCCTCTGGGTCGCAATTGCGAACACCATGGTTGCATTTGCAAAATTAGCAGGGGGCCTCAGGTATTGCAATTGCGATGCCAGGCTCGCAATTGCAAAGAAGCTTCATGTAGAGGGCAGTTCGCATTTGCAACAAAATAGTCGCATTTGCGATGGAGCGCCATCATCGCAATTACAACCTCTTCATAGGGCTAACAGTGGCCGCATTTGCGAGAAATACTTCACAATTGCGAACCCATGTCGCAATTGCGACATCTGCAACTGCTCAAAAGGGTTGGGAGATAGGACTTTTGAGCTCATTCTCTCATTTTTGAACCCTAAACTCTGTATGAGACGAATTGGGAGGGGATTTTCAACTACAAACCTTGGATAAGTAATTCTAATCTATTTCTAATCATATTGCATCAATATATCTTAGATTATAACATCAAAATCATGTGAATAAAAGAGAAACTTTGTGAAACTTTGCCAAAGTTTTTGAAAAAAAAATAAGAAATTGAGTTTTGAGAGTCGATTTGGACTCAGATTATGAAACTAATCACATATATGAACTTGTGGGGTCATGGGTAGACGGAATCTACCATTGGACTTGGGTTTTGATCGGGCGGGCCTCAGGTTGACTTTTGTTGACCTTTTGGAAAAAGTGTAAAGAACAAAGTTTTATTTATTGTAATTATTTTCTCTTGCATTGGTTGATGATATTGAGTTAATTTTGGGTAGATTTGAGCCGTGTGGAGGTGAGTTTTAAGGAAAAAGCGATTTTTAAGGGTTGAATTGGCCTAGTCGATGTAAGTGTCTTGCTTAACTTACTATGTGGAAAATACCCCTTAGAATTGGTATTGTTGATTCAATTGTGCTAAGTGAAATCCATGTACGCAAGGTGAGGAGTTGGTACACGGGTTGTACGTGATATTTGACCGGTTAGACTACTTAGACTATTCATATACTTTAATTGAAATGCCATATCATGTTTTAAATTATCATAGTCAATTTATCCTTAATTGTATTAGACTATCCTTACATGCCTTAATTGACTTGCTTAATACTTGATCTACAACATACTTGCTAAATTGATCCCATGTTTTAGTTGAATTTGTTGTCTCTTTTAATTGTTTCATGCTATCTCTTCATTGATAATTATCATTATTTGAAGTTGTTGTCCGTGTTATCTCTTTCCTTATTTGATTTTTGTTACTTGAAGTAATTGTTCATGTTATCACCTTACTTGTTGATTTCCATTATTGAGACTCATTGTTAAATAATATCTCTTTCATTACAAGTTAGTCTTATCTAATATCGTGGTTATACATTATTTTCCCTCATTGTTGAGTTATTTGGTGTTGAAGTTGTGAAAGTCGTTAATACGTTGAGGCGATGTTGGTTCTTGTTGAAACATTTATCTTATTGAGCATTTATCATTCATTGTTGTTGTTGTTGATAGTCTTGTATACATTGAGGTAGAGCCATGGGCTATTGTTGTCGAAACATTGATATTGTTGTTGTTGGTAAGTTGTGATATATTGGTAGTTGTGGTGTGAATTGTTATTTTGATATGATATTGCCGCGCATGCAGATCTATAAGGCTTGGGGTTGATATGTATGTGGCGGCATAAGGTGGAACTTATGTTCTTGTTGCTTGTAGGGGAATTACGTGAGCCATGCGGCGTTATAAGGTGGGCTAAAGTGCGTGTAGCTATTTCGGAAAAACTATTTTGCAAAACCTATTTCAAATGTAAAGCTCACGCAGTGGTATAAGGAAAGGATTGTAACTAAAATTGAGAAATATTAATACGAGGCGGTACTTTGGTTGTGATTCTTGATACGAGGCGGTACCTAGGTTTTGATTTCATTATACACAAAGCGGTACCTCATTGTGATTCTTGCTATTTATTTTATGTTGCAAAGTGTTTTTGATGGAAATATATCTTGTTGTTTCATTCTTTATTGTTCTAGTAGCCGTTGTCCGTACATGATCCTTATATCCCTTTAGTTGATTCTTTTATGCTATTTCTATTGTTGATTTCTGGTACTAGTTCTTGCTATCATCTTGTTCCGTATTAGTTGTTTCTTCACTTTCCATTACATATCCGTATTACATTTTTATACTATTTACTTATATCCTAGTAGATGTCTTGACCTGGCATCGTCAGTACTCTACTAAGGTTAGGCTTGATACTTACTGGGTACCGTTGTGGTGTACTCATATTATGCTTCTGCATATTTTATAGTGCAGATCCAGGTATGTCTGCTCGTTCTGGTAGAGATTACCTACTAGTTGCCTTTATCGGAGACTTCAAGGTATGCCTGCTCGGTGTCCGCTGACCTCGGAGCCACCTTCCCTTATTCTCAGTTACTATTGTATTTTCTCGCAAACAGTGATGTATCAGATATTTTAGTTTATTCAATAGTACTTATGACTCTGTTCCATAGTTCTTGGGGATTGTATGGTTGAGATTTTGCTTTTCAGAAGTTATACAAGTTTATCAATCTGGATTTAAGCATTTTGTTTTTTACATCTATTTAATTGTTATCAAATATTAGGCTTACCTAGTCGTAGAGACTAGGTGTCATCACGACATCCTATGGAGGGATATTGGGGTCGTGACAAGTTGGTATCAGAGCTCTAGGTTCACAGGTGTTATGAGTCATATGCATGTATAGTAGAGTCTTGCGAATCGGTACGGAGACGTCTGTACTTATCTTCGAGAGGCTATGGAACTATTAGGAAAACTTCACTTCTTTGATTTTTTATCGTGCGAATTGACTAATTTCGGAAACAAAATCTTTGACTTTCTATTCTCTCACAGATGGTGAGGACACGCACTGCTGGACTAAACGATTAGACACCCGCGCCCCCAACTAGAGTCGCAAGAGGTCGGGGTCGGAGTAGAGGCCGAGGACGGGAATGTGGTGCAGCTATAGCACCTGCCCGAGCTGCGACAGAGGAGCCATCAGTAGCTCCAGTCGGGGGACAGGCACCTGAGGCACCTATTGCCACCCCAACACTTCAGGAGACCCTCACATAGTTCCTGAGCATGTTCGGTACCTTAGCTCAGGCGGGGATGATCCCACTTGCACCAGCCATCTCTCAGGCTGGGGGAGGAGCACAGACTCCCACGGCCCGTACCCCAAAGCAGAGGGTCCAGGTTGATCAGGTCCCACAGGTTATACCGGTGCAACATGTTGCTCCGGTTCAGCCCGTGGTTAGGGAAACAACATCTGAGGAGGAGGAGCTTAGGCTCGAGAGGTTCAAGAAGTACCATCCTCCTACTTTTAGTGGTTTGGCTTCGGAGGTTGGACAGGGTTTCTTGAAGAGTGCCACTGTATCCTCCGCACTATGGGTATTATGGAGAAGAGTGGGGTTGCTTTTACTACGTTCAAGCTAAAGGGAGCACCATATTAGTGGTGGAGAGAGTACGAGGTGGGTAGCCTAACCAAGGCAACTTCACTTACATGGGATCGGTTTTTAGAGTTTTTCTTAAGAGAGTTTGTTCCTCAGACCCTTCGAGATGCTTGGCGCGTCGAGTTTGAGCAGCTACGCCAGAGTACTATAATAGTGTCGGAGTATGCTATACGATTCAGTGAATATTCAAGGCATGCACCTGCCTTGATTGCTATAGTCAGAAAGCGAGTCCATCGATTCATCGATTCATCGAGGGGATCAACCAGAGTATTAGATTCAGCATGGCTTGGGATTTGTAGTCAGATACTCTGTATCAGCAGGTAGTTGAGATTTCACGAAGGGTGGAGGGTATTGGAGGCCGTGAGATGGATGATAGGGAGTCCAAGAGGCCTCACATAATGGGAGGATTTAGTGGTGGTCACACTGTAGCTACAACCCATCATGGTAGGGGCTATGTGAGCCATCCAGTTCACTCAGCACTTCCAGCTTCTAGTGGTGCTCTGGTTGTTCTGAGGTCTCAGGTTGCATATATTGCTCAACCACTTTCTAGTGCACCTCCTGCATAGGGTGACTTCAGCATTTAGTTCAGCCGACCAAGCCTGAGCCAGTCTCAGACGACACGTCCTTTAAGAGCTTGCTTTGAGTGTGGTGATACCCTCCACATGGTTAGAGATTGTCCTAGACTCAGGTAGGGTGCATCTCCACAGGCCCCTCAGGCTCCACGAATTTAGTCAGGTCCACAGACTTCACAGGCCATGGTTGCTGTCCCAGTTGCCACTCCACCCGCATAACCCACTAGGGGTGGGGGACAGACGGGAAGAGGTCCCCTTAGAGGGGGAGGTCCGGCCTGATTCTATGTTGTTCTGAGTAGGATAGAGGCAGACGCTTCAGACGCAGTCATCACATGTACGGTTTCGGTTTACCATTGGGATGCATCAGTCTTATTTGATCTGGGATCCACTTATTCATATGTGTTATCTTACTTTGCTCCGTATTTGCGTATATCTCGTGATTCTTTGAGTTCTCCTATTTATGTATCCATGCTCGTGAGAGATCTATTATTGTGGACCGCGTGTATCGATCATGTCTAGTTGTTATTTATGGTTTTGAGACCAGAGTCGATCTATTATTGCTTAGTATGGTAGAATTTGATGTTATTTTGGGCATGGACAGGTTGTCTCCCTATCATGCTATTCTATATTGTCACGCCAAGACTGTGACGTTGGCTATGCTAGATTTACCACGGTTAGAGTGGAGGGGTGCATTAGATTATGTCCCTAGCAGGGTTGTATAATTTCTAAAGGCTCATCGGATGGTTGAGAAGGGGTGTGATGCTTATCTAGCCTTTGTAAGGGATGTTAGTTCTGATACTCCTACCATTGAGTTAGTTCTGGTAGTGAGAGACTTTCCAGATGTGTTTCCAGCGGATCTTCCGGGCATGCAGCCCGACAGGGATATCGATTTTGGTATTGATTTGTTGTCGGGCACTCAACCCATTTCTATTTCACCATATCGTATGGCCTAGTGGAGCTGAAAGAGTTAAAGGGGCAGTTGCAAGAGTTGCTTGATAAGAGATTCATTCGGCCTAGTGTGTCGCCGTGAGGTGCTCCGGTCTTGTTTGTAAATAAGAATGATGGTTCTATACGCATGTGTATTAATTATCTGTAGTTGAACAAGGTTACAACAAAGAACAGGTATCCATTGCCACGTATTGATGACTGATTTGATCAGCTACAGGGTGCCATAGTATTCTCAAAGATTGACATGCGGTCAGGTTATCATCAACTAAAGATTCAGAATCCGAATATCCCAAAGACTGACTTTAGGACTCGGTATGGTCATTACGAGTTCCTTGCGATGTCTTTTGGGCTGACCAATGCCCCAGCAATATTTATGCACCTGATGAGCGGTGTATTCCAACCTTATCTTGATTTGTTGTTCATTGTGTTTATTGACGACATCTTGGTGTACTACCGTAATCGGGAAGATCGTGAGAAGCACTTGAGGATCATGCTCCAGACCTTAAGATAGAAGAAGTTATATGAAAAGTTCTCAAAGAGTAAATTCTGGCTTGATTCGGCGGCATTTTTGGGTCATGTGGTGTCGAGTGAGGGGATCAAAGCAGACCCAAAGAAGATTAAGGCGGTGTAGAGCTGGCCCAGACCGTCTTCAACTACTAAGATCCGGAGTCTCCTTGGGTTGGATGGGTATTATCGTTGTGTCATAGAGGGCTTCTCATCTATTGCTGCACTTATGACCAGATTGACCCAGAAGGGTGCTCCGTTCAGATGGACCGAGGAGTGTGAGGCAAGCTTTCAAGAGCTCAAGACTTCTTTGACTACGGCCCTAATGTTAGTATTGTCTACGGGCTCGTGGTCCAATACAGTGTATTGTAATGTGTCACGTGTTGACTTTGGTGCGGTGTTGATGCAAGACGGTAGGGTGATTGCCTACGCGTCTCTATAGCTGAAAACCCATGAGAAGAATTACCCAGTACACGACTTGGAGTTAGCAGTCATTGTTCATGTATTGAAGATATGGCGGCATTGATGTATATGTGACGGCATAAGGTGGGACTTATGTTCTTGTTGCTTGTAGGGAAACTACGTGAAGCCACGCAGCATCATAAGGTGGGCTAAAGTGCGTGTAGCTATTTTATAAAAACTGTTTTCAAAACTTATTTCAAATGTAAGGCTCACACGGCGGTATAAGAAAAAGATTGTGACTGAAATTGAGAAATGTAAATACGAGGCGATACCTCGGTTGTGATTCTTGATCATACGAGGCGGTACCTCGGTTTTGATTTCATTACACATGAGGTAGTATCTCGTTGTGATTCTTGTTGTTTATTTCATGTTGCAAAGAGTTTTTGGTGGGAATATATCTTGTTGTTTTATTCTTTATTGTTGTAGTAGCCGTTGTCCATACATGATCCTTGTAGCCCTTTAGTTGATTCTTTTATTCTATTTCTATTGTTGATTTCCGGAACTAGTTCTTGCTTTCATCTTGTTCCGTATCAGTTATTTCTTCGCTTTCCATTACATATCTGTATTACATTTTTATATTGTTTAATTATATCCTAGTAGGTATATTGACATGATCACTACTCTACTGAGGTTAGCTTTGATACTTACTGGGTACCGTTGTGGTATACTCATACTACGCTTCTACATATTTTATTTTGCAGATCCTCTGCTCGTATCGGTCGATAGAGATTACCTGCTAGCTGCCTTTATCGGAGAATTCAAGGTATGCATGCTCGGTGTCCGCAGGCCTCAGAGTCACCTTCCCTTATTCTTAGTTACTGTTGTATTTTCTTGCAAACAGTGATGTATCCGATATTTTAGTTCATTCAATAGTGCTTATGACTCTGTTCCACAGTTCTTGGGGATTGTATGGTTGAGAGTTTGCTTTTCAGAAGTTATACGAGTTTATCAAACTGAGTTTAAGTATTTTGTTATTTATATCTGTTTAATTGTTATCAAATATTAGGCTTACCTACGGAGGGATATTGGGGTCGTGCCAATTGATGGGTGCCTTCTTCTAATTAAAAAGACGGTCATTTCTAGCTAACCAAATATGCCATAAACACAATGGGATTAGTTCTTTCCAAGATAAAAAGTTGTTAAAAGAATTGTTCTAAGGCGTTGCACCATTCATCAGGAGAATAAACGACACCATTGTTTAGTATATGATTAGAGCAACTTTGGATGATAGTATTCCAAAAGGCTTTAAAATTGCAGCAGTCGAAAAAAAATACTAATAATGTATTGATTAGTAGGTAGTTTGTTGTGCAGATGTCAAATAATGAACTTAATCTTGTTGGGGGGTTTAATTTTCCAAATCCAATTGAAGCTTTTGCTATTGTGGTGAATAGTGCTATCATTTTTAAAGTTTAAATTGATGAAAAGGTAAATATATTGTTTAATTTAATGTTAGAGAAAACAATTATAGTATTACCTCACTCAATAGTCAATCCTACCTCTGCCAAATTTAAAAATACTAAAATTTGATTTTTTAATTAATAATTATATATGTACAAATTATACAATAGTACTTCATATTTTCTGAGCCTTAAATATTTGGACGCATAATGCCTTACCCTAGAGTTGCCCTTGAATTTTTAGATCGTTACTTCAGAGACATGGGACCGGTAAATTCAATTTTTTATTATGAAGTATTAGTATGTACTAGTAGTTAATTCCAAATCCCACTTAAAATCTTGTTCACTTTTCTTTTTTTGTGTTTTCTCTTGTTGTTTTCAACTTACTCTATCAATTTTATTGTGTAAATTTTAAATGTTAATAGTGCTGATTATTTGGATTTGTTTTGACGGATTTCTGTGTTGGTGGTTGTGAATCTATTTGTTCCGTAACTAACAACTGTTTAACCAAAGAATTAGATTCTCAGTCAAAGCGTATTTTTAGAAGTACTCGGGTTACTAATAATCAAGAAATTCAATATTCTCTAAAAAATAAGAAAGAAAATTAGAATAAAAAATGACAAAGTAATCAGTAGAAAGCACAAGAAAGTAATTATATTCCAATAATAATCAGAACGTATCTGTACAAATGACATTTCTTTCCCTTATATAGAGGTCTTCAAGTACAATGTCTTTTCCCTTTTAAGACCGAGTCATTATGAGCATTAATGATATTAATATAACGTTATAATTGGTAATCGTAACTGTTCGTGAAGATTCTGTAACGTTTGTAATCATCCACACTCATTAATTGAAGATCCATGAATCTACCCTTTTTACTGTCTTGGTTCATTCCACCGGTGCCTCTTCATATAACTTAAAGAGACTCGAGCAACCATTTCTTTTCACCTCGTGGGTGATTAGTTCGTATCTGCTGCGACTCGTGTCTCTTTTAGTGCTCCTCTCCAGCTGTCGCTTTTCTAGTGATCCACGCGCCTTGCCATGTCAACCACATAATTAACTCCACGTGTAACATTTATTTTTACCAATACAGATAGTCCCCTCACTTACTAATTATTCAGCAATTGAATATTTGGAAAGTGAATCATATTTATGGCGGGAATTTTTGCCGCCGTTTCTCACATACCATTGCATCTTCCTCTGAACCAATACATCGTATGTCACTTTCATTTAATGCGTGTGACACATGGCAGTCATCGATTGGTTCTGCAACTCTTCAATAGGTTTTCATAATGACTGTTTTCATAATGACGTTTCCATCACTACCCTCTTTACATGACGGTTGCTTCTGCATATAAATACATCCTTTGCCTTTGCTTTTACGAAAAATTTTCTTCAGTGTTCTTTATTCACAACTTACTCTTGTTCTTCATTACGTACTACTTCCCCATACAACTATGTCTTCTTCAAATCCTGATCCTTGAAAAGTCTTCATTGTAGATGAACTTTCCCCTTCTTCCGCTCCTATCAGGAGTAGGAGAGGTGGTAGGTTACGTAGTTTAGGGTCAGTGTCTGTACGTGGTTCTTCTTCTCAACCCAGTACTACTCCTCCATCATCTTCTAGAACTAGAGCTTCTTCTTTACATAGATCTTCCGCTAGAAGTAGGGATTCTAGTGAACCGCTTCGTGAACCTACTGTCGACGAGATTATTTCCGCTGAACTTTCCTTTGTCACTGATAGAGAATTAATTAAAAATCAGGTCACTTCCATGACTTCTCACGATCGTGTTGATGTTTACCCTTCCCAGATTACTGAGGGTTTAGTTTCTATTGTGCTAAGAGATTGTTATTGGAAATTTGACTTCCCGATTCTGGTCCCCCATGAAAATCAAAGGATCACTTCCTTTAAAGCTGATTTTTCTTTTGTGTATACGTATCCCTTCACATTAGGTTTTAGGCCACATATTGATCCAGTTATCATTGAGTTTTGTCATTTCTTCGATGTGTGCTTAGGACAGATTGGTCCTATTGTATGGCGGGTTGTGGCATGCCTTAGATACTTGTCAAATTTAGCTTCTTTACCCTTCACCTTTTACCATCTTATTCATCTATACTCTCCCAAATTATTTCGTCATGGGATTTTTACTCTCGTGGCGAGGAGTAAGAGGGTTTTGGTTAGCCCTGAAGATGACAAAGATCGTGGCTGGTATGCCCGATTTGTTGCTGCTCCTACAAGTGTGTTAGTAGGTGAAGAGAACATGCCCTTCCCTAAGAAGTGGAACTTTGCATATAAGTCTTTCTTTCAATCTTTTATTTCTCTTCTTTTTTTGTGAAGAACTTGTAATCTCTTAATTGTTTTACTTTTCTTTTTCAGCAACCATGGGAAATGTTGAGGAGATTCCTGATCTCCGTGGTTGTGTAGAGAAATTGTTAATCGTTGCTCCTATAGAAGAAAGGTCCTGGAAATACCTTTCAAACAAATTTGGATAGAAAGTTAAGACTCACGGTAACTTTCTCTTTCACTTTCTTCCTTACTTCCATGTTTATTTTGGAACTTATTAACCCCTTTCTTTGTTAAGGTTTCTCATTCGAGGTGTGAGTGCTGCTTTAATCACTGCTTCGAGGCTCTCTCTATCAAAGGCTCAAGAGATAATCTTGATTTCTTTGTCAAAAAGAAAAGTCGATAGACCACAGAACTCTGAGGATGAAGAAGAACGGGACGAAGGCTCGTTGGTTCGTAAGCCACGAGCTAGGAGACGGGTCATTTCAGATGACGAAGCTACTCCCCATCCTAGTTCTGTTCCTATGTCCGAGCCTGAAAATGCTACCTTAGTGAATTCTGATGAAGAGACGTCTACTGTACCCCGTGACTCTACTGAACAGCTCTTTTCTCTTGGGTTTGATGAAGAAAGCTTTGGCTTTATATCTGAGGAAACGCCTCTTGCCACTTTTTATGTCTCTACTCCGATTGAACCTCAGTTACCCGTTCCTGCTGCTGCTGCCACTATTTCGCCCATGCCTATTTTGACTTCCCTGACTGCCCCTACTGTTACAACTTCCCATGTTGAAGTTGGTTCCCCCAGTAACAGTAGGGAAATAAAACACGTTACCATCGAGATTCCTGAAGATAGTAATCTTTTAAAGAAATTTAGCCAAGCTGATGTATGGCTGAAAACACTGATTGGCCCAGTTGAGAAGTCAAAACTAGAAAGTCACAGCTTTCTAACGTGGATGAATGATATTGTGCATTCGTCTTTAAAGGTATAAACCTTGTCTTTTTATTTTACGTGATTTCTCTTTTACTGGTATCACATTCCTCTTTTCATTGCGTAGATCAATCTCATCGGAATGGAGATGATGAAAAGGATCGTCCACACAGAGCAGTTGATGAATGATTATCACACTGAGGCAGACAACTGGAAAGAACAGTTCGAGGGACTTCAACTTGAGATGGAGGTTTTAGAGGAAGAAAAGTGCACCTTAGGGTAGCAAGTAAAGGTTATGGCGGCGGAACTAGCGGTTGAGAAAGCCTCATCCAATCAGGCGGGCAAAGACAAGAATCTTCTCAAGTCTTTATTTGCTGAGCAGCTTTCCAAGGCTTCTAAAGAAATTAGGAGCTTAAAGGATTTGCTAAACCAAAAAGAAGCTTACTCTGGGGAGCTTGTTCAAATGCTCACGCAAACTCAAGAAGATCTTCGTGTATCCTCAGACAAGGTTCAATTTTTAGAGAGATCTCTTGCCCCCTACAGGCTTCTTACAATGTTGCCTTGAATGAGAAGGATGAATTAAGAGCTGTGGTTGAGCAGAGCTTTTTTGAACACTCGCCTCGAAATGTTAATGGAAGTAAGCCGGGAAGGCTTTGACTTAGATGCTGAGATTGCAAAGACCGGAGAGACGATTGAAAAGACCCAGCAGAGTCAAAACTTTTCTTCACCTGAGGTTGGCATTCCCGAGGGTGATGAAATTGCTCCTGGTGAGGCTATTTTTCAACCTTATCCTGCTCAAGTTGCTCTTCGTTTTGGTGATGATGCCATTCTTCATCCTACCGGTTCAGATTCTGCCCCACAGTGAAAGTTAAAAAGTTTGAAATGTTTCTTTATTTTTTTTTATTATTGGTGGAACATTTGGAGATTTACATCTTACCCCTAGTCTGTTTTGAGATTTTTTGTATAAGAAAATTAGGTTGGAACTAAGTACATACTTAGTTTTAACCAAGTTAATATAATATCATCTTCTAAGTTTTTGTTCAACTTCTATGATATTTTATTCCGAGTTTCTGTACTACTCTTTTGTTATGCATTAAAAATGCTTCAGTACTTAGTGACTTTTTGAAACAAGCACGATTTATAAAAGATGGCCCTTTTATAAATGACACTTAATGAAGAAGACGTCTCAACTTCATAATGGTGTAAACATACGAAAGAAGATAGGAACACACGCGTTTCTTTGAATAACTTTGAGGAAGTTTTGTATCTTTTGAACTTTCAAATTGTATAATACTTTACATGTATTCAAGTATCATCTGTAACTCTTTCGTAACTGTTTTCTTTACAACAGATTTTACAAAGTTCAAGGGTATATCTTGCAACCCGTGACTAAATTATATCTTGCAACCTATGACTAAATATTGTCATTCATAAGATTTTAAAATTTACATCCACGAGTATATTCTTCATAGGTTTTTGAATCAGGCTTGCGTTTTTGGCTCTTGACTTTGCTCTTAACTTTCGATTTGTTGGGTAGACCATAGGCTTGACTTGAATTCTGACTTTTCCAGTCTTCTTTGCCTTCCTTATATATATATAGTCTCCCAAGTATTTGAGCTTTGAAGTATGAAATCTCGAGCACTTGATTATTCCTTTCATGTGGTCCATTTCCTGAAAATTCCTTCCATGTGGTCCATTTCCTGAAAAGGAAAAACATACGGGACTTGGAGGTATAAATAATTTAGATGATGACTTCTTAACCCTTTATATTTCCATCATAAAGGTTGCAACCCTAGATCGGGAATAGTGTTGCTTCCGCATGTCTTTCAGGTCTAATATCATCATTTGGTGTGGGCTAGCTTTTTGCTTATCATCTAAAATTGTTAGTATAATTTTAACTGTACAAAACAAAATTCGTAATTGAACGATACCTGACCGTAGGTATTTATTTTGCTCAGAAATAATATTTATTTAAATGAACAACATTCCAACTCGAGGGTAAAACCTTGCCATCCATGGTTTCTAACTCGTAGGCACCGTTTCCAGTGATACCTCGAACTTTATAGGGTCCGTCCCAATTTGGATTTAACTTTCTTGCTCCGGTTGTTTTCATTGATTGGAAAATCTTTTTAAGAACGAAGTCCCTAATTTTGAAATACCAGAGGTGAGCCTTTCTGTTGTAGTATCGTTCTATGATTTGCTTTTGTGCTGCCATCCGTATTAGAGCTGCTTCTCTTCTTTGTTCGAGTAAGTCCAAGTTTGTTCTTAATTCCTCATCGTTCGACTCTTCCGTTTCCAATGTGAATCTCGTGCTTGGTTCTCCTATTTCAACTGGGATTAAAGCTTGAACTGTACACAAGCAAAAATGGAGTTTCTCCCGTGGATATTTTTGCTGTGGTTCTATAAGCCCATAACACTCCTGGTAATTCTTCAGGCCAATTCCCTTTTGATTTTTTTAGTCTCTTCTTCAAATTATTGATGATAATCTTATTTGTTGACTCAGCTTGTCCATTTGCCACGGGATGGTAAGGTAAAGAGGTTATTCATTTGATTTGCTAACTTTGAAAGAACTCCGTGATTTTCGAGCCTATAAATTGTGGGCCATTATCACATACGATTTTTTTTGGAACTCTAAACTGGCATATAATATTTTGCCAAATAAAGTCTTTCACCTCCTTTTCTCATACCTGTTTGAAAGCTCCTGCCTCTACCCATTTTGAAAAATAATCTGTTAACACTAATAAGAACCGTACCTTTTCTTTAGCTTGTGGTAAAGGCCTTACTATATCCATTACCCATTTCATAAATGGCCATGGGGAAATAACTGTATGTAATAACTCTGCAGGTCGATGCATATTGTTGGCATATCATTGACACTTATCACATTTGGCTACAAAATTTTTCGCATCTTCTTCTATTTTAGGACAGTAGTATCCTGCCCTGATTAGTGTTTTAACTAAAGATCTTTCACCTGCGTGATTTTCGCAATATCCTTCATGTACTTCCCTCATCACGTACTCCGTTTGATTGGGTCCAATGCACCTTGCTAAAGGACCACCAAATATTTTTCGATATAAATCATCTCGAATTAGGCAGTAACGACCAGCTTTTCGTTGAAGCACTTGAGATTCTTTCTTGCCTTCAGGTACAATCCCGTACTGCAAAAAATTAACAATCTCGTTTCTCCAATCCCAGGTTAAATTATTAAAGCTTACCTCATGTTTATCCTGGTCAAGTGCTGAATAAAATAAATATATTACAATAGCATTTTATTCACTCGTTACTTCTGCAACTGAAGCAAGGTTAGCCAACGCGTCTGCTTCTGCGTTTTCTTTCCTGGGTATTTGCACGATCTTCCATGATTGGAATTGCCTGACCAGTTCTCGTACCTTTTCCAAGTATTGTTGCATTCGTGCCTCTCTAGCAGTGTAAGTCCCCTGCATCTGATTGACTACCAGTTGAGAGTCACTTTTAATCATGATTTGCTCTATGGAGAGTTCTCGTGCTAGTTCCAAACCTGCAATTACAGCTTCATACTCTGCTTCATTGTTAGTAATAGGGTAATATTTAATTGCTTGTCTTATACTTTCACTTGAGGGTGGGATTAAGACAATACCTAAACTAGCTCATTTGACATTTGAAAAGCCATCAGTAAATAAAGTCCATGTACCTGGATTAGCTCCAGTAAAAATTTGTAAATCCTTTTCTACTTCAGGAATTATTTTTGTACTAAAATCTGCGACAAAATCTGCGACAAAATCTACTTCAGGAATTATTGTTGTTCTAGGTTGATAAATAATTTCATATTCACTTAGTTCTATTGCCCACTTGGCTAGTCTGCTTGGCAATTCTTGTTTATGCAAAATATTCCTTAATGGATATGCAGTTACTACGGAGATAGGATGGCATTGAAAATATGGTTTCAATTTCCTAGCTGCCATGACTAATGCCAAAGCTAGTTTCTCTAGATGAGGATATCTAGTTCTAGCATCTAATAAAGATTTACTAACATAATAAATAGGAGATTGTTTACCTTTCTCCTCCCTTACTAAAATTGTACTTACAGCTACTTCTGCAACTGCAAGATATACAAATAGTCTTTCTCCGCCCCTTGGTTTAGATAGTAGGCGAGGATTTGTTAAGTATGTCTTCAAATCTTTGAGGGCTTGTCGGCATTCCTCAGTCCATTCAAACTGATTTTGCTTCTTTAATACTGAAAAGAATTTAACGCTTTTCTCTAAAGATCTTGAAATGAATCTTCCCAAAGCTGCAATCCTACCTGTCAATCTTTGTACCCCTTTTTTGCTTGTGAGTATATCAGGTATTTCTTCAATGATTTTAATCTGTGCAGGATTTACTTTAATTCCTCTATTAGATACGAGAAAGCCTAGAAACTTACCTGAAGCTACGCGAAAAGCGCACTTTTCTGGGTTCAGTTTCATATTATATCTGCAGAGGATCTCGAAGGTAGTTGAAAGATGTTAAAAATGATCTTCTGTTTTGTGTATATTTAACCAACATATCATCAATGTACACTTCCATCGTCTTCCCCAGGTGTTCTTGGAACATCTTGGTCACCAACCTCTGATATGTGGCTCCAGCATTTTTCAAGATAAAAGGCATGACTTTGTAACAATAAGTCCCCCTGTTTGTAATAAATGAAGTTTTTTCTTTGTCTAAGGGGTCCATTTTATTTGATTATAACCAGAATACGCATCTAGAAAGCTTAATAATTCGTGGCATGTGGTAGCATCAATCAATTGATCTATATGCGGTAAAGGGAATGAATCCTTCGGGCATGCTTTATTTAAGTCAGTGTAATTCACACAAACTCTCCATTTACTGTTCTTTTTCGGAACTACCATAGTATTAGCTAACCAATTAGGATATTTTACCTCGCGTATTGAATCAATCTTTAAGAGTTTTTGTACCTTTTCATCGATCACTTGATTTTTGAACGATCGTTGCTTCCTCTTTTTTTGTTTGACAGGTATAAATGATGGATCTTTATTTAATTTATGAGTCATCACCTCCGGAGGTATACCTGTCATATCTGAATGGGACCATGCAAAACAATCCGCGTTAGCTTTTAAATATTCAATTAACTTACGTCTCCTATCTGGTTTTAACCTTGATCTGATATGAATTCTTCGATCTGGCCATTGTTCGAATAGCGGAACAGCTTCAAGCTCCTCAATCGTTGTTTTAATGTTTTCATTCTCCTCTGGCTCTTGAATTACATCTGGTCTGGAGTCCACGTCTGTTTGTTTTGATACAATTTCTGTTGAAATTTGATTTACCGCATCTTTCTCACTTGCACCCGCATCTTTTTGACTTGCACTCGTATCTTTTTTACTTGCATTCGCATCTTTTTGACGTGGCTGTATCACCGAATTGATGCTCCTTGAAGTTTGTTGATCTCCTCGAATCTGTTGAATTCCCCATTTTGAAGGGAATTTGATAACCTAATGTAATGTGGATGGCACAACGTCCATATCATGAATCCACGGCCTTCCAAGAATCACATTATAGGCCATATCCGTGTCTATCACTTGAAATTTTATTTCTTTGATGACCCCTTCTGCGTATGTTCTTAGTTCAATCTCGCCCTTTGTAATAACGGTTGAGTTATCAAACCCAGATAAGGAACATGCTTTTGGAACTACACGATCGCCAATCAGCATTTCGTTCACCACTCGTAATAAAATGATATTCACAGAGCTACTTGGGTTAATCAAAACTTGTTTTACATTAGTATCATGTATAAGTAAACATATTACCAGTGCATTGTTGTGAGGAATCATTAATCCATCGGCATCTGTATCATCAAAGGTTATGTTGCCATCTTCCAGAGTTTGGCGAGTTCGCTTCCCGTGAGTTATTGTGAACTTTGTTGTTTTTCTCGCGGTTGTATAGGTTACGTCATTGACTTCTTCTCCGCCGTTTATCACATTTACTATTCTCTTTGGAGACGGAGGTTTTGGGGGCTCTTGCCTATTTTTCATGTAAGCTTGTTTGCCTTTCTCGCTGAACAATTCCGTCAGATAGCCCTGCTTCAATAAATGTTCCACCTCATCTTGTAATAATCTGCAGTCTGATGTTCTATGGCTGTGATCATTATGGAATTCGCACCAAAAGTTTGGGTTTCTTCTATTTGGATTTGATCTCATCTCTTTAGGCCATCGTACCTTATCCCCCATGCTTCTTAAAACAGCGACCAACTCAGAGGTACTCACGTTAAAATTGTAGTCCCCAATCCTTGCGTTTGTATTAGCATCTCTGTTACGTTCACCTCGATCTTTTCTGAATCTCGACGATGACGAACCTGATTCTCTATTTGCGAACCTGTGATCAGCCCGCACGTTTTTGAATTTGAAACGAGCTTCTCACCCTGAAGGTCCCATATAAGGCTCGTACCTATTCTTACCGGACCTCTTCTCAGATTTTGACCACCTCGAACCTGTTTTTTCTCCAACCCTTAACTGAGCTACGATATCTTTTTCGATCCGTAACTTGGTACTGTACCTATTGTAGACATCATTCCATGTTGTGGCAGGGAATTCTCGTAGGCTCTCTTTAAGCCTCCTCGTAGCTTCTGAACTTTTCTCGTTTAAATTGCTTGCAAATGCCATGGCTGCCCAATTGTCAGGTACTCTTGGTAGCAACATTCTTTCATGTTGGAATCTGTCTATGAATTCTCGAAGCAATTTTGTATCTCCTTGCTTTACTTTGAATATATCCTCCATTCTCTTTTCAACTTTTTGTGCACCCCGAGTGTGCTTTTATAAATAGATCTACAAGCTCAGCAAAAGAATCAATAGAATTTTCAGATAAAAGAGAATACCATGTTAACGCTCCTTTAGTAAGTGTTTCCCCAAACTTTTTGACCGGTACAGATTCAATCTCCTGCTTGGTTAAATCATTGCCTATTACTCCCGTGGTGAATGTAGTAACGTGGTCACGTGGATCGGTCGTTCAATCGTATTTTGGGATGTCAGACATTTTGAACTTTTGGGGAATTGGTAATGGAGCTACGCTTGGTTTCCATGGTTGTTGTGAATATTTGTCGAAATCAACTCCTTTGATCACAGGTGGTATGCCGGGTATTTGCTCAATACAGTCATTTTGTTCTTTCACCTGTTTCTACAAGGTTAGTATTAAAGTTTGTAAATCAGAATTATTGGGCGTACATGGTCTCCCATCACGTGACTCGTTGGGAGTTCCTCCGCTTCCAGAATTAGCCAACCCTGAGCGTGAAATTTTCACAGTTGCAGTATTGTTTGGTGGAGGTGTGGGTGGCACAGTTGGTAGTCCCCTCACGAAAGCCTGGAGAGCATCATTCACGTACTCAGCGATTATCTGCTTCACAACATCCTTCTCGACAGTTTGTTCATTTCCATGTTGTTCATTGTTATGAGAAGTGGATCTTTCTAGTGATGCTTCTCTTGAATTGCGTGGGGTTCCTTGAGGTGACGGAACTGGAGTTCCTTCCACCTGCTGGTTGTTGTCATTGACATTCGACATGATTCAGTTAGAGAGAGTGATTTGGAAAGTAAGAGAAGATTATTAGAGTCCCGGCAATGGTACCAAATTGCTTAATCAAAGAATTAGATTCTCAGTCAAAGCCTATTTTTAGAAGTACTCGGGTTACTGATAATCAAAAAATTCAATATTCTCTCAGAAATAAGAAAAGAAATTAGAATAAAAAATGACAAAGTAATCAATAGAAAGTACAAAAAAGTAATTATATTTCAATAATAATCAGAACGTGTCTGTACAAATGACATTTCTTTCCCTTATATAGAGGTCTTCAAGTACAACGTCTTTTTCCTTTTAAGACCGAGTCATTATGAGCATTAATGACATTAATGAAACGTTATAATTGGTGATCGTAACTGTTTGTGAAGATTCTATAACGTTTGTAATCATCCACGCTCATTAATTGAAGATCCATGCATCTTCCCTTCTTACTGTCTTGGTTCATTTCACCGGTGCCTCTTTATATAACTTAAAGAGACTCGAGCAACCATTTCTTTTCACCTCGTGGTTGATTTGTTCGTATCTGCTGCGACTCGTGTCTCTTTTAGTGCTCCTCTCTGGTTGTCGCTTTTCTAGTGATCCACGTGCCTTGCCATGTCAACCACATAATTAACTCCACGTGTAATATTTATTTTTACCAATACTCCAACAAACAGTAGATTATTAAAGCTTTAAAAGTGTCATGTATGTTTTTATGTTTTGCTAATTTTCCTTTGATTCGAAGTGTACCAAATCTTATCGACTACTAAAAGTTGTGATTTTTTGAATTACGGTGAAATCTCCAAGTATAATTGGTTTGAAACTATGTGTATAATACGCCCGTCCTCTATGCTTATCCAATTAAATACTAGGCCTTTGTTACTTTAAAAAAATTACGAGTATTTTATTTGTGGCGGGATACAATAATTGTGATTGATTGTAATTTTTAAATGGTAAAAATAATTTCAAAAAGTTAAGAAACCATGTCCAAGTTCCTACAATGAATAACCACTAGTATTTGTCGTAACTAATCAAATCATCAAATCATTGTAAATTAAAGTGGAAAGTGGATGTTTGTGAGAGATGCGTAGCTTGCTTCCTTTTGTTAGAGCAGCATATGGTGGTTCATGTTGTAACTGGAATTATTTTCCCTAGGAAAGACCACTCTAGGTGAGAGGCATCTCACTGGTGAATTTGAGAAGAAATATGAACATAGGTTTTTGATTTCTTGCAATGAAAGAAGAGGTTATGGTTTGATTATCTGAGTCATTATCCTACTCTAAAATAGGCTTGCTTGATTTTTTGTTTCATTGTTTTCTCACGAGTTGATTGTTAGTTATATTTTGTCACAAACAGCTAATATTACGGGGTCCGGTGACCTATCAATGGCATAAGTAGGTCCGCCTCTGCTGTTGGAACTGGAGAAGAGAAGTTTGGATAATTACTAGTTAAATCCTAAGAGTGATATATTGTATACTGGCATGTGTTGATTGTGAAGAATAGTTGAAACATGTGGTGATTATATCAAATGCTTCTAGGTATTTCAAAGACATAGTTCTCGTATTTCAGGTTATAATATCATAGGTGACAGAAAGTGGGCTCATGTACTTGCTCTTTTTTAAATCAAATTCATGCCGTTAGATGGCGCTTACCTTTCTTTGCATAAAGAAATTACATGAAATGCAGAAGGGGATAACAACCAAACCTCTGCCAAAAGATCCATGATTACATTCTGAGTACAACTAACAAGCAAGGATAATAACTATTATTATGAGAAGCTCTATCCTTTTAATCACTTTCATAATCCAAAATATATATATATATATATATATATATATATATATATATATATATATATATATATATACACACACACACACACAAAAAAAATAACAGATCATACAAAGAGTTTATTCTTTTGCCGATGCCTTATGGATGCCATTTGTGCTTTATCAAGAATATATAGGCCTCAAGCACTCCTTAGGATTACAGAAGATAGCTTCTCTGTCTTCAATACTAAATTCAGAAAGGGTGTCGTCAACTTGATTTGCCTGTTTATAACAATGTCGAATCACAAAGTTGGCATGCCTTGTAAATTTTCTAGTCTCCATTATAATTTCCTGCAACTTCCAAACCAACTTCAGCCTTCCTTTAGTCATATTGACAACAACCAATGAATAACATTCCAAAATTATATTCACAAAACCAAGAACCTGAGAGCAGATGGCTGCTCACTACCATGTTCAATCTATGTTGCACAAATTCTTAGATATTACCCACCTCAGCTAATAAATGGCCTGATGTTTAATCCTAGCAAAACAAACTCTAGAAGATCCATATCTTGCATACACCTTGCTTTCCATATCTCCCAGCAAATAACAATTTGAGTGACTCTAAGAAGTACTTGATGAATGGTGTTTTGGGGCTTCAAAGACCACCATGTAAAAAGAACTTCAGGAGTAGGTTTCCGTCAAACACCAAGAAGAGCTCCAAAGAAGTTCCATAAGTAAACAGTCAATTCTCCTGCAATCAATGTATGA
The DNA here is from genome assembly GCF_000715075.1 of Nicotiana tabacum. Taxonomy (NCBI): domain Eukaryota; kingdom Viridiplantae; phylum Streptophyta; class Magnoliopsida; order Solanales; family Solanaceae; genus Nicotiana; species Nicotiana tabacum. The sequence goes on from NC_134093.1 coordinate 33,990,080, forward strand.
TGGATAGTCTCTCCCTGTGGGATTCTGCAACAAATACATTTGGAAGCAAATTACTGACCAAATCTGATAAGCTCCTCAACAAAGGGGAGTTGTCTAATAATGGCGAAATCTGATAGTCTCTCCCTATCTATTGAGCTAAGATCTAATACTTGCCATTAGTAGTCTTGGTTGAAGTTTTTATTGACTGTTTTGGCTGCTCAAATTTCTTTATATTAATCGTGCAACATTCATAGGCAATGTGCAATTATCATGTTTGATGTTACAGCCCGTCTGATCTACGAGAATGTTCCCACATGGCATCAAGATCTTTGCAGGTTTGGAACTCTTTATCAGGTTGTCAGGATTATACCCAATATAACTTATACTATAATTGATAATATGCAATTGAATCTAACCTGACATTTCTATTGCTTCTCTTAGGATTTGTGAAAATATGCCCATTGTTCTTTTTGAAAACAAAGTTGATGTCAAGAACAGACAGGTTAAGGCAAAGCAAGTGACCTTCCACGGGAATAAAAATTTGCAATACTATGAGATCTCGTCAAAGAGTAATCAGAATTTTGAGAAGCCTTTTCTATACCTTAGTAGAAAGCTTGTGGGGTAAGTCTAAATATAATTCTATTTCCTGTTTGCTCGATTCATATATTCTGGTGCAGTATGAAACTCAGTTTGTTCTTGTTCTGCTTTCAAGGATGCTAATCTTCACTTTGTGGAATCACCTGCTCTTGCTCCCTAGAAGTTCAAATTGATTTAACTGCACAGAAGCTGTAAGTGTAAGACCTCTTTACTCGTGTTTCATTATTTTGTGATTCTACTAATACCATGTGTCTATATGCATATTCCATACAATTAAGAGCTTTGCCTTATTTCTGAAAATATCGGACAAGTATACAGATATTCATTTCATATTTTGTTACCTGAGTTAGAAGTACGATTTTAGTCATGACAAGTCCATGTAATCTGCAGTATGGAACAAGGATTAGGTTCCTGTCAGGTTTTAATCATGCAAGTTGCTCGTATCAAGGAAAAAGGCTTGAACATATGTTGCTTGTTTATTTGAGTTGCAAAGGCTTTGTTGTGCTTGGAGTTTTGCTTTCCGTTTGTATGACCTTTTGATGAACACAAAACACAACACGAAATTGATGCTCACTAGCTAAAGATAGTATGATTTAATTATCGTCTCGACAAGAATTGGATTTAAACAATGTTCAAGTAATTATTAGCTTAACTCTATTCATGATAATTAACACTTTGGTTGGGATGATTAATAACTAAAATTAACTATGAAAACTAAAGCAATTAACAATTGATCATTGAGAGACAAGAGTTGAGCAAATCCGAAATAATCAATAGGAGAAATAAAGGTAGTGACAGGATAGGTGCAAGATAGCTATTCAGGATCTAACTCTAGTTCAATTCACTCTAATATTCTAATGATTCTTACAAATTCACTCGATGATTAGTTCAAATGTGTAGCCAAGACTCCTCTCTCGATTAAATCTTAACTCCACGAGGTGAACTAATATAAAGCACTGTGAAAATATGCAAGCACGCGTTAATGGATTAGTCTCTAGGAAAACGTCACTCGAATATTCTACTAACTTGATTTACTCAACAATTCAATAAGCTCTTTCGATTACTTAAAAAAATCACAGAATAAACCAAACAAAATAATGCAAAAATAATCACCAAAATATTCCTCTTTCGATTAAATAAATCGGTGAATAAAGTTGCAATCAATTCTAAGATCCATAAACGAATTCATGCGAAGAACTAAAGTTAAAAATCACAAATATCAATTAAAATACCATATCCGTCAAAACCTAAGGTAAATTATTCCATAATCATGGAGAAAGTCATCACAAATAAATTTGAATAATAAAAAAACATGAATTCAATCTAAACTCGGGTGTTGAATTGATGAAAAAATGAGGAATCCTTGTGCTTTAAGTCTCCAATGCTCTTCCAATCTTTCGTAGGTCAAAAGTCCTCTAAAAACATGTTTCTAGTATATTTATACCAAGTCGGAATGTTCCTGGACCAAACTACCCTCTTTGAGCCGAAGTGAAAAACTCTGAAAAACTTTTTACACTTCATTCGCCGCATAGTGCTACGCGCCCCTGCGTTGCATTAGCGTATTTTGCTCGGTTGTCAATTCTCTGAACGTAGCTTGTCTGACAAACTTTTGTACTAATACGTCGCATTAGTGTATTTTCCTGTCAGACCCAAAAACTCCAAGTCTCTGAACTTCTCAAACTTCTGACGAACTTTTGTACTAGTGCGTCGCTTAAAGCCACGCCTTATGCAATGCAGTAGTACACCTTTCTCCAGCCCATGCGCTTTCTTCAAACTTTCGTATGCAACGCTAGTCCACGAGCCCCGGATGCGATCCTGGTTTAATTTTTTGGGCTTTACTCAGACTTCAAAGCTCCAAATTATTCAATTTAGCTCCAGAATATCTTCTTAACTCGAAATCATCTCCTACAAGGCATAAAATACATAATAATTGTGTATCATCATCATTTAAGCTCAAACACGCTCAAAGTGCAGTAATTAGAGAGCAAAATACGGCTAAAACATGTGTTCCTAGCCTACCATCAACACCCACACTTAAACTATTGCTCCTACTCGAGCAATCAAACTACACTTCAAATAGAGACGATCTTTTCATCAAACAACTTCCCTCAAACATCATGCCAAGAATATTTAAAGCAGACTAAGCACCATACCGTAACATCCTAGCCTCAAGACTCGACTCAAAAGCACCACACATTTTCTTCAAAAACCTGCTCACTTACTCTAACACAGATGCTAAAAATATTACATTTCCTTCACAAGTCATGTGCCATCACATAATCAATAGAGAGTAGTTCCACACACAATAAAGTTCATGAACAATTAAGAATTCAAGATAGAAAGAATTAACTCACCCTCAAAATAAAACTCATGTGCCACAGAAGACATACCATAGGCTTGTTCGTAGTGTAATACTCTACTAATGGAGCTCATTCAGTCCAGGATCAAGTAGGACTTAATTTGGGTGTAATGTAGGATGCAGGACGGGTAGGATACAATTTCGATAATAGTGACTACACCTCCTTAAGCACTTTAATACATATATATTAACATGCCAACCTCACACTTATATTGAACCAAACCCCAACCTTTACACATAATAGCATTAAGCTCACAATATCTTAAAGTACAAACAAGATGAGAACTACGAATCTTAAAGTGGTAATGGAGAACTACCACTAGCAAGGAATCAAAATTTTCCTTTTCAAAGTTCTAATTTTTTCTTTTTCAAGCAACTACATTTGTGTTTTTTCTTTCAATTCCTTACAGGTAGATCTCATAATTTTCAAACAACGCACATTTCTCCATTTTTCTCAGTTCCACTCAAAAGCCAACCTTACCTCCACTTACCTTCTAACAAGCTCATAACAAATTCAAGTGCTCAATTGAGGTGAAAGGTTCAAACAAAGAGTCAATTCAAATAAAGGGGTCAGGCTTGTAGTGTGGTTGCCGAAGAAATAGGATTACAGGCTCAACGGGGCTAACTAACATATATCACAATTAGGTGGGTAAAAACATATATCTGGCTTAACAAAAAAATGCCTATATCACTTTCTAGACTGAACAAGACTGTTATTTCGCTTTGCAAACACACATGGTAAGTTCTAGACATCAATTGACATGCACAGAATATCACAAATCCTCACACACACCATAGCACATAACTCACTTAGGATCAGATCTATCCCAACTCTCTAGTCAAAGCGGTTAAGCCAAGTCAAAATCAAACAAATTAAAATACTTATTCATGAATCAAGAACTAAGCCTAGGCGTCACAACTAAAATACTCACCGCTCTCAAGGACAACAGAGTTAAGACAAGTTATCTCCATTTAACACTACAACACAAGACTTCTCTATTCCTAATAAAAGAAAAACTAACTACATCCGGTTCAAGTAAAACCCTTGAAAAAGAACCGCAACACAAAGAAAAACCAAGGGGGAATTGTTACACTACTTAAGAAAATAAAACAAAAATGAAAGATAATTTTTTTTTCTTCACCTCTAATCCCTCAAGAAGATAGTTGAGGAAATTCATCGTCGGAAAAAGTCAAAAAAAATCTTTTTTTTTTCAAATAACACTAATGAGAGAACACACACAAATAAAAAGACACATATACATATTTACATCCCACACTTTAATTTGTGGCATATCCCCATGACACACAAATAAAAAGAAAGAGGTAAAGAAAACTCCCTAAATCATCTAGTTTGGGTCTGAATCAAAGTCGAGATCCACGTTGCACGCCTGACCCAATGCACACATCCATGCTAAAAGTTTTTTTTCCTTCTTCGGGTACACCTCACACTTGTCATGCTTACCCTCTCCGGGTCACTCTTTTAGGGCCCTTGCCTTGAATTTAGAGTGTGCAGTCAGCTCATCTCTAGGTGCCCCCATTGCTCCCTTCATCTTGAAAATCACTATTTCTTCTCCCACTCTGAGCATGAGCTGCCTTTCCTGAATGTCCAGAATAGCTCTGCCAGTAGCCAAGAAGGGTCTCTCTAAAATTAGAGAGACCTCCCTTTTATCTTCCATATTCACCATAATGAAGTCCATATGGAACACAAATTTATCCACTCGAACAAGCACATCTTCCATTATTCCTTCAGGTATGATTGTGATCTGGTCCTCCACCTGCAAAGATACAGGTATAGATCTGATTTCTCCAATCTCTCCTTCTAATTTCTTGAAAATAGATAAAGGCATAAGATTAATAGAAGCACCTGAATCATACAAGGATTTTTCAAACTTAGTACTTCCTAAAGAATAAGATATAGTAAAACTCCCTGGATCTCCATACTTTTGAGGGAGCTTATTTTGCAGAATGGCACTACAATGCTCTGTGAGCTTGACATCCGATGTCTCTTCCAACTTACGTTTGTTGGACAATATCTCCTTCAGAAACTTAGCATATACTGGAATCTGAGAGAGCACCTCTATGAAAGGTAGATTAACATGCACCTGCTTGAGCGCTTCTAGAAAATGTCTGAATTGTTTGTCCAGCTTCTCTCTTCTTTGCTTCTGGAGGAAAGGTAGAGCAGGCATGTATTTGATCTCCTCAGTCTCCTCATTCATTGAATTCCCATCATTCTTCTTCTTCTGAGCTCTAGTATTTCCCTTCTTCTTCTTCAGACCACCATCTACCCTCACTTCACCTTCTTGATTATTGCTATTTTTTTGCTCTTCCACAATCTCTACATTTCCTTCAATCAACTCATCCTTTTGTTTTGCAATGGAATCCTTCAATACGTGTCCACTTCTTAAAGACACCACATTTATTATCTTCTTTGGATTTTTTCAGTATTAGCAGGGAGAGTTCCTGGAACCCTCTCAGACAATAGATTAGCAAGTTGCCCTACCTATCTTTCCAAGTTTCAAATGGTTGTGCCATGAGTTTCAAGCCTCTCATTTGTCTTAATAATAAATGCCTTCATAAGATCTTCTATGCTAGACTGATTAGAAGGATGGTATTGTTGCCTCTACTGATTGAGAAAACCTGGAGCTCCATGTCCCTGGGGTATGGAGTTATTCTGTTGCTCCCATGGAGTTAAAATTATTGCCACTTTGGTAGTTGCCTCTGTCAAAGCTCCCCATAGCATTTACCATTTCATCTGTAGTCGAGGCCTCACACTCATACACTGGATGACCCCTACCATAAAAGTCACAAACTGATGATGACTCGCTCTGGACCTTGGCTAAGGTTAACTTTCTTATCTCTCTGGCCATGGTGTCTATCCGGGCTTACACTGATGTGTTAGAGTCTACCTGGTTAATCCCAACTGCTTTTCTTCTATCATTACTCTCAGTGAGCCATTGGTTAGCATCTTCATACAGTTCATCAAGAATCGCAACAATCTCTTCAGGAGTTTTCTTTATTAAAGGGCCTCCAACTGCAGTACTCAGAGTTCGTCGTGAGGAAGGTGTCAGTCCATCCCAAAAGTCCTGAAGTTGCATCCATGGTTCGATTCCACTATGCTGACATCTTCTCACTATCTCCTTGAATCTTTTCCAGGCTTCGAAGACCGTTTCGGTGTCTTTCTGGCAAAAGTTGTGAATTTTTCTTCTGAATTTTACTATTTTTGCAGCTGAGAAGTACTTGTCAGGAAATGTTTTAGGCATATCTTCCCATGTCCTAATAGACCCAGTTGGTAAGCTCCAAAGTCAGTGTTTCGCATCATCTTTCAGTGAAAAGGGGAATATCTTTATGTAGACTGCATCTTTCGACATTCCATTATACTGAAAAATGTTCATGATTTCCTCAAAGTCCATCAAGTGAGTGTTAGGATCTTCATTCGCCTTCCCTCTAAAGACACAGTTGTTCTAAATGGTTTGAAGCAAGCCTTGCTTCAACTCAAAATTATTTGCTACTATGGGTGGAGGTCTGACACTTGACAGTCCCTGATTGTAAACTAGTCTGGTATAGTCACGTAATGCTCTCCCAGGTCTGGGAGCCATATTTTCAAACTGGTCTTCAACTAGGGATCAATTTAGATTGAATCTTTGACCCCCATCTTCTTTGACAGTTTCATCAACAGCTCTAAGGGCTCCTTCAACTGCTATCCGTGCAGCTTATTCTCTCTGTTGTGCTGCCTCTCTTGCAGCTAAATCTACTCCATCATCACTGTTCTTAGACATGTGTTCTTGGGTTGAAGATTGCCCCAAAAAGTTTCTGATGAGTTCTTTCTCTTTCCTCAATTGTATCAGACGCTTTTCCACCTCTGGGTCGTATGAGATCACTTCTTTTGAAGAAAATCGAGTCATACACTAGAGAAGTTAAACCTGTTACCTGCACATAGAAGAAAAAAGCCGTGAAGAATAAAATAAAATTTGTTCCTGAATTAGCACCAAACTATTGATTGCCAATCCCCGGCAACGGCGCCAAAATTTGACGAGCGCAAAACACAACATGAAATTGATGCTCGCTAGACAAAGATAGTATAGTTTAATTATAGTCTCCACATGGATTGGATTTAAAAAGGTTCAAGTATTTTTTAGCTTAACGCTATTCATGATGATTAACACTTTGGTTGGGATTATTAATAACTAAAATTAACTATGAAAACTAAAGCAATTGATCACAGAAAAACAAGAGTTGAGCAATACCAAAATATTCAATGAGAGAAATAAGGGTCGTGACGGGATAGGTGCAAGATAGCTATTTGGGATCTAACTCTAGTTCAATTCACTCTAATGTTCTAATGATTCTCACAAATTCACTCGATGATTAGTTCAAAGGTGTAGCCAAGACTCCTCTCTTGATTAAGTCTTAACTCTACTAGGTGAACTAATATAAAGCACTATAAAAATATGCAAGCACGCATTAATGGATTAGTATCTAGAAAAACGTCTCTCGAATATTCTCCTAACTTGATTTACTCAACAATTCAACAAGCTCTTTCGATTACTTAAAAGAATCACTGAATTAAACTAAATAAAATAATGCAAATATAATCACCAAAACATTCCTATTTTAGTTAAATGAATTGGTGAATAAAGTTGCAATCAATTCAAAGCTCCATAAACGAATTCATGTAAAAAAACTAGAGTTAAAATCCACAAATATCAATCAAAACACCATATCCGTCAAACCCTAAGGTAAACTACTCCATAATTATAGAGAAAGTCATCACAAATAAAGTTGAATAATAAGAAAACATGAATTCAATCCAAACTCGGGTGTTGAGTTGAGGAAAGAATGATGAATCTGTGTGCTTTGAGTCTCCAATGCTCTTCCAATCTTCCATAGGTTAAAAGTCCCCTAAAAACTTGTTTCTAGTGTATTTATACCAAGTCGGAACGTTCCTGGACCAAACTACCCTCTTTGAGCCAAAATGAAAAACCCTGAAAAACTTTTTATACTTCATGCGTCGCACAGTGCTATGTGCCCTGCATCGCATTAATGTATTTTGCTCGGTTATCAACTCTCTGAACTTAGCTTGCTTGACAAACTTTTGTACTAATGCGTCGCACAATGCTACGCACCCTACATCGCATTAATGTATTTTCCTGTCAGACCCAAAAACTCCAAGAATCTGAACTTCTCAAACGTCTGAAAAACTTTTGTACTAATGCGACGCTTAATGTCACGCCTTATGCGACGCACTAGTATATTTTGCTCCAGCTTATGTGTTTTCTTCCAACTTTCGTATGCAACGCCGGTCCACGAGCCCCAGATGCGACCCCGATTTAATTTCTTGGGCTTTTACTCAGACTTTAAAGCTCCAAATTATTCAATTTAGCTCCAGAACATCTTCTGGAATCATCTCCTACAAGGCATAAAATAAGTAATAATTGCAAATCATCATCATGTAAGCTCAAACACGCTCAAAGTGCAGTAATTAGAGTGTAAAATACGGCTAAAATGCGTGTTCCTAGCCTACCATCGCCTTTAGCCATACCCCTCTGTACATTCCAGGCATGAACAAAAGCTTTTGCAAGCTGCTGCTCAACCACTTCCAGACGATGATGATTAAGCGTTTGAATAGAAGGCAGGCATAGCTCAAAGGGGATAGTTTCACCGCGAGCTAATATTCTTGAAATTCTTCATTGCAGATTGGTGTTGGATTATTGGTGTTCCAACAGTTTATAAGAGTAAATGGTATAGGTTTTTATGCTAACCAGACTTTTGAAGCAACAGGTAACTGTGTCTTTTAGCTTTTACTCAATGCAGTGAACATCTCAAATACTTTGAACAAAGGGTACTAATGATGTGAATGAAATATGCATGACTTTCTAATAGCAATATTAGGACTACTGCCTTTGCTATAGTTCAGGTTTGTAGACCTTGAGAGTTGAGACTTTGCTAAAACAGACAAAAATCCCATGTGAGTGGAAGCGTTGGATCATTAGTTAGATTTGAAGATAAATAGAGTTTATGAAGAAAAAACGAGATAGTAAACCTAGAACAACCATGCAGGGGCGGCTCAACCCTAAAGCCACTAAAGCAGTGGCTTTAGGCCCCCAAAAAACTATAACATACCCAATATTGTCCCACACCGTGGAGTCTGGGGAGGTTAGTGTGTACGCAGACCTTACCCCTACCTTAAGAGGATTGAGAGATTATTTCCAATAGACCCTCGGCTCAGGAAAGCATAAGCACCACATTAATGAAAATATAGACGAGGGACAGCACCAAAAAACTATATAAAAGCAGAATAAAAACAACAAGATAGTAAGATGATCAATAATGAAAGAAAACAACGGTTAGTCATAAAAACATACTACCAACAGAAAGCGAGACTGCGTGCCAATACTACTGTTATGAACACTCTAGATCGACTACCTACTCTACTACCCTAATCCTCGACCTTCATTCCTTCCTATCACTTGGTCAGCTGAAGTTGTGCCATGTCTTGCCTAATCACCTCTCCCCACCTCTTCTTTGGCCTACCTCTACATCTCCGTATGTCCTCCAATGTCAACCTCTCACACCTTCTCACCGGGGCGTCTGGGCCCCACAAAATTAAGGCCCCAAAATTAATTTTATATATAATATAAATAATTACTCCATATATTTATTTTTAGTGAAAAAATAATTTTTTGTAGTCACATGTCAATTTTTATCCTCCACTACGTCCATATTTTCAAAGTTTATACTATATACTATTTTAAAATATGTAATGTAATTACGGTTGAAAATAGTAGGCAATTAAATTTGTAGCTACTTCCTCTCTTAATTTTGTCTAATGCATTTGAACTTGAATCATTCTTGTTTATAACTTCGGTATTGTAAGAATTTTTTTTTAATTCTTTGAATATCTTTTTAAATATTTTCAAGCCCAAACTAACTAAAGCATTAAACGATTAGATTGGAAAATATGTTGTGTAGCCTGATTCCTCTTAAAAGCTTGAGCAAACAACTCAACTTCTTAAAAAATGTACTTTTTTGGGGGGAAACATTTTTGCCCTTGAAGAAGTTTGGTGGAACAAGCTATTAACCTTGAATATCTTTTAAAGCATAATGATCTATGAAATTGATGATTTTACCAATTTTTGGAACTAAAAGTAATACAAAAAATATACAAGTAAAAGATGATACTCTAATTTGCATTGAAGTATGAATTATATTTTTTTTTAAATGTTTATATTGCTTATAGAGTACTTTTAATATTTTCTCTAACGATTCCTCAAATAAAAAAAGTTTGTAAACTAAAATCAATAAAAAAAAAATATGTCTCGTGAGAATTACACGTACTAATCATATTATTAAGTGAAAACAATTTATTGTCCAAATTTATGATTAACTTTCTTACATTTTAGGAAGCTATAAGAAGAAACATCAAATAAAATATAAAAAAAATACTAAAAAATTTAGGGCCTCCTTAAGTTTTGGCTTTAGCCACAGCCGCCACTGCAACCATGTTTGACCAACTATCTAAGTATCATTAAGTAAGATGGTATTTCACCATACAGGGTTAATAGATAGTCAATCAACTTTTCAATTAGCATCAAATTTATACAACTAATTTAGTAATGCAAAAACATAAAAGTTGATTATACTCGAAGAGAGACAAGTGGTGGTATTTGATCCTCGGATATTCAAAGAGGGAGAAGTGGTTGTAATTGATCCTCGGACCAACAAAGTGAATGAGAAATTGAACATAGAAATGGAAAATTATGCGCATATACATGCTTTGACTTTCGTTAGAGCATTGTTAATCATAGACTTGGGATCGCAATAAGTGACATCATTAATTATATTATATCAATACACTCTTTGTAAATTTAGCTCTTATTAGTCAAATATTGATTGATTTGTCTCTCACCAAAATGACGCTAATTTAAATTAATAAGATGCTAGCCATGTATTTTCCCTATATTACCTTGGATCTTGTTATAAAATACTTTATTTACTGATACTAAAATTTGAATAGTTTAATTCAAAATTTTAAAATATTTTAACTATTAAAATTTAAGCAGTATTCTTTCTCTCTGTCTTTTTGTACAAAGATTTATTAACAAAGACTTTAGTGAAGAATTCCAAGAATTGCTATTGCCGACTATATCGGCCCCGAGAAATCAATGAATGAAGGGAATAGTTACTTTGGTGTGCATCATACCGCCGAGCATACATATATGGCATCATCGGAAGGACCAGAAAATGTGTATGACATGACAATTATGGTTAATGGGGTCAGGAATTATTGGTTTTCTAAGAAACATGGGTTTATTATATGGAAGAGGAAGACTTAATGTTGTGATCCCTGGACAAACAATGTGAAAGCTAGATTGAATCTTGAGCAAGACAGTTATATCCATCATAGATGCTATGATCGTTAATCTCACAGACATGAGATCGCCGTTGATATTTATTTTTTTTAGGTTAACCATTATTTAAAGAAGCTTAAGTAGTAATATTACAAACTAAGGGAGCACAATTGTTCCCTGCGCAGACTGTAGCATTGTTTGCTACCAAATCACAATTACAGGTCGAGCTTTCTCTTTGAAATTGTAATATACTTCTTTGGCTAAGAGGTTTGCTACCCTATTCTGCTCTCTATAGTTATGCGAGAGTTTTGGATCTTCCAGTTGTTGCATCCAATTATTATGCTTTGCAATCTTGAGTCCCTGTATAAGTAATAACTCTGTCAAAGTATTAAGACGATTTGGGATTCCGATCCCTTTATGAAGCCAAGTATCCAATCACCAGTACTATTACGTATATAACTCCTCCAGTTACCCTTACACCTGGGTTGCCGAAGGAAGAACCATCAGTATATAATTCCCAATTAGTGGAGGTTCCCATTTTACATTAATAGTATTCTTATTAACAGTATCATTCCTAGCAAGCAAAAGGGCGTATTCAGTAGCCTTGGCGATGGTATCATAAGAATTCATGGTTGCCTTCTTCTAATTAAAAAGAATGTCATTTCTAGCTAACCAAATATGCCATAAACAGAATGGGAATAGTTCTTTCCAAGAAAAAGAAGTTGTTAAATGAATTGTTCTTAAGTAAATTCCAGATGTTGCACCATTCATCAGGAGAAAAAATGGCACTGTTGTTTTAGTGTAGGATTAGAGCAACTTTGGATGATAGTATTTCAAAAGGCTTCAATATTGCACCAGTCGAAAAAAATATGGTTGATAATTTCATTTGCACTATCACAAAATATGCATGAAGGGGAGCCTTGGCGTAACTGGTAAAGTTGCTGCCATGTGACCAAGAAGTCAACGGGTTCGAGCCGTGGAAACAGTTTCTTGTAGAAATGCAAGGTAAGGCTGCATAAGATAGAGCCTTGTGGTCCGGCCCTTCCCCCGACCATGTGCATAGCGAGAGTTTAGTGCACCGGGCTGCCTTTTATCACAAAACGTGCATGCAGGAGCAATATTCATGTTGTTGAGCTTTCATAAAAGATACAACTTTGCAAGTCGCTGGAACCTGACCCCCTTTTAGAACAAAACTAGGTTCGTTTGGTATCTCAAACTTGACTATTTTTGCATGATAATCGACGATAGCATAGCAAGAAGATAACCAATCCATTCCCATCAGCATGTCAAAGTCAATCATATCAAGTACAATAAGGTTAGCTAGAGTATCTCCACCCTCAACCCGAATCTGGTAAGCACGATACACGTATTCAGCTAATAGAGACTCTCTAACAGGAGTAGCAACCAGAAAAGGATCATTCAATAGCTCAGGTTGTCTACTAAACCTCAAAGCAAAGTACGAGAACACATAGGAGTGAGTAGATCCCAGATCAATCAACGCAAGTGCATCAAATGAACAGACAGAAAGAATACATGTAACCACAGCATTCGAGGCCTGAGCAACCTGTCTAGTAAATGCAAAAACTTTCGCCTGACCTCTACCAGCATTCCCTTGTCCTTGATTCACAGTAGCACGATCTCCAGCACCTGACCTCTATTTTTGTACCTGTTGCACCTGAAGTATTACGAGTGGTCTGAGTAAGTGCAGTTGACTGAATAGAAGCCTGGTTGAAATTTCTCGGAGGATGAGGACAATCCCTCAAGTGATGTCCCAACTAGCCACACCGAAAGCACTCTCCAGTTAGAACACGATATTGGCCCAAATGTGATCTACCACAGGTCTGGAAGACTGGAGTAGTGGCATATATCTGCCCAGAATGATGATGTCCAGATGATGATAGTTCCCTGGTACCCTGTCTGTAATGTGGTCTATATGTGGACTGTGAAAACATGTGTGTCCTTGTCTGAGAACCTTGTTGCTGTTGTCCCTGACTTCTTGCTCTGCGATTTTCATCAAAACAGCCAATGAAAGATCCCCCTGTCTTGGCCTTCTTACGTAAATCATTAGCTGCACTCTCGTCACGTCCCTTGTTTTCAATCTTTCTAGCGAGATCGACTGCATCAGAGTATGACAAAGTCTTCATCTGTGGGGCTACAGCAGTGTATAGACGAACAACCAACCCATCAACAAGCCTCTGAACTCGAGCTTCTTCGGTAGGCACTAAGTAAGTAGCATATCTAGCCAACTTACAAAACTTGGTGTTATATGTTGACATATCCATATCTGGAGTCTAAACCAATCTCTCAAAGTATCTAGCATATTTTTGCATCACGCTGTCTGGAAGAAAATGATTCATGAATAATTTAGTGAATTCGTCCCATGTCAGTGGTGTTGCTCCTGCTGGCCTTCCTAGCAATACTGTTTCATACCATGTGTTAGCCATATCATCTACTTTGTATGCTGCGAGCTCCACGGCTCTCTCACTTGAACATCCTAGAGCACATAATGCCTTGAGTGTCCCATCCAAGAAACTTTGAGGATCTGCCGAATTATCAGAACCTGTGAATTTTGGTGATTTCAATTTCAGGAACTCTTGTAGGGATACCTCCTTATTCCCGAAAGTCTGAGTCTGTACACGTGCTTGTGTCTGTAAAGTATCCTGAGGAGCTGAACTTCCACCCTAAGTAGGAACCAATTCCCCTAACACATTCAATAACCTTGCCACTGTGTATGCAGGTAAGGCAACAGTAGGTATAACAATTGGAACTGTTGGTGGAGCGTCCTGAATTCCCTGCCCTTGCACTTGATCTGGCATAGCAGCTTGGGGTTGACCCATGTTCCCAACTTCAGGTTGAGGAGCAACCTGTCTTCTAGTTTGATGAACCCCAACTTGACCGCCACCTCGGGTAGTACCACGTCCAGCAGATGAGGGTGTGCATGTCCTAGCCATCTACGAAAGAAATACTTCAAAGTCAATCTCAAGTTATCTCAATGCACGATCAAAGAATGAAAGAAGAGAAAACATTCCTAGATGTTCAGTAGCCTCAAGATCATAAGTATGGGCGCCTACATACCCATGAACAAGACTCTACTAAACATTGCTCCATGACTCGGGTCTTAAAACCTAAGCTCTGTTACCAATTTTGTCATGACCCAATTTAGGATCGTGACCGGCGCTTAGGAGTAAGTGCTCCCAAGTAAGCTTCATCGGTATTTTACAGAAAATCGAATAAAGTTTTCCCTGTTTTTGGACTGTCCAAAAAAATTTTTGTCTCAAAATCAACAACCAATCATCCTAATATCAAACCAAACAATTGATAACTTATCAATTAACCAAAATAAGTTTTCACCATTATGAATCAATCCACTATCAACCAGAAATACTAATTTATCTCCAATTTCGATAAAAAAGTGCAATACTCATCCTAAGTCCATAGTAGCAATAGAATACTCAAGACTCTAAAAGAATGACTATGGAGCAACTCTAAGAGTTCAAAGAAAAGACCATAACAATAAATAAAATCTCCGTCTACGCGAACAAGTGCGAGGCTCACCAAGAACTATCAACACGTGCGCTCTAATTAACGAAATCCTTGCCTGCGTCAACTGTTGTCTCTGTAAAAACAATTAGCGGGGAGTGAGTCACTAGCTCAGTGAGTGATAACACTTAACCACAACCGTTTTCATTGAGGACAAGTCAGAAAACATACTAGTATATCAAACAGAAAATAACATAAAAATGCCCTTTCAGAAACAATAAATAATTTTCAGTCTCATCATATTTTTCTTGTAGTATAATACAATTAACAATTCAGTAATAAGCTCGGTAACCACTGTATAATATCAATATTCACATTTGGGAGGTTTCAATGAACGGATCATGTAATCTGTATAACTGTGGACTTCTTCGCAAGAAGTCAAATATAACGGTAGTCCCTACTCGAGGGAAATCGGTAATGGTATGCTAGTTCTACCTTTCCACTAGCGAGGGTTGTAACGGTAATCGGTAATTACAAGGTGCACCAGGTCTAACGAACCCGCCGTTAGTTACGGGATCCTTCAAAGTCTACTTCCATTTATACTTGTCTTTGTAACCGTATATACTCATAGGAAAATATTTTAACATAATATAGGGCATTTAGGTTCATATCAATTCATGAAATTTCATTTCGATAACAGTAAATTCAAGTAATGGTAAAACATATCTAATGACAACAACAATATTTAAAACAACGGTAATCATCTCAAATAACTATTTCGGTATCATATCGAGTAAAAGACTTGTCCCATATGCAACTCAAAATCATCGGTAACATATTCATATTAAAAATCATGTATAAATCATGCAAGTTATGAAAACACAAATTGCGGTAAGATTACTACTCACAGTACTTCGTGCGAAATACCAAACTCGTCATGTCGAACGATCCGTACGACTTTCTTCAATCAATCTATAATCACATCAATATCGATCTCGTGTTAATTTCCTTGTTTTAGCTAATTCATAGCTAATTTAGAATGCCCAACCCTTGGGTCCATGTTTGACTCTTAATTCGTCAATTTATACTTACTCACGCTACTAGTAGTTTAGAATACTTCAAAATCTATTAAATACAACTTATTCATATGATATATCCAGTTAATTCACGAAAAAGTCTTATGAATTTCTCCCAATTTCCTTGACTTTATCTTTCAAATTCTTAATCCAATTCCAAAATTATATCTACTCAGCCCTATAAGAATCATGTATATAAAATTCCATTGTCTGTACTAGATTAATAGTAACTTGAATTTTGTTGATAGCTAATAGTGTGCTAAGTATTAAGTAATAGGATCAGATTACCATGAAAAAGTTTTAGAATTCAATTACCTAGCTTGTTCCCCTTCTCGGTAAATCCCTTTGCTAGAACAAAATAAACCCACTTTGTGGTTGCACAAAGTAAACCCACTTTGTGGTTGCTTTTGATCGCCTCTGTCCGTTTTGATTCTGTTGAACTTGGCCCCTTATTCTTTTGTTTTTGAATGCTTCAACGCTTGTCGAAATGGTGTGGTATAGCCACTTTTTTAAGTGGTATTTACTTTTTAGCCAGTATTTTTAATGTTGAGCAAAAATAGCCACTACTCTATTAAAATTGATACGAAAAGTCTTTTTTACCCTTTTTTGATGAGTGATGTGTAAATATTAAGGACATGGTGTCCTTAACTTCATGAGTGATGTGTAAAATATTAAGGACACTATGTCCTTAACATTTTTTTTTGATTTGCACCGGGTGTCCGAGTCTCTTTGAACCCCGACTAATCCCGGGGGTGCACAGGCCCTCGGCAAGGAGTTTTTCGCAAGTGTACCACGGTTAATTCAGGTTTTACCCAGTATTAAGGACACTATGTCCTTAACATTTACATTGCACACATGAAGTTAAGGACACCATGTCCTTAATATTTACAATGCACATATGAAGTTAAGGACATGATGTCCTAAAGTTTTACAACAGAAGTTGTAAATACAAGTTAATGATATTATGTCCTTAACATTTACATTGCACACATGAATTTAAGGATACCGTGTCCTTGACATTTACACTGCACATATGAAGTTAAGGACACCATGTCCTTAATATTTACATTGCACATATGAAGTTAAGGATATATGTCCTAAAGTTTAACAACAGAAGTTGCAAATACAAGTTAATGATATGTCCTTACCATTTACATTGCACACATGAAGTTAAGGACACCATGTCCTTAATATTTACACAGCACATATGAAGTTAAGGACACCATGTCCTTAATATTTACACATCACTCATAAAGTTAAGGACACTATGTCCTTAACATTTACACATCACTCATGAAGTTAAGGACACTATGTCTTTAACATTTACATTGCACACATGAAGTTAAGGACACCATGTCCTTAACATTTACACTATACATATGAAGTTAAAGACATGATGTCCTAAAGTTTAACAATAGTACAAGTTAAGGACATTATGTCTTTAACATTTACATTGCATACATGAAGTTAAGGACACCATGTCCTTAACATTTACACTATACATATGAAGTTAAGGACATGATGTCCTAAAGTTTAACAACAGAAGTTGCAAATAGAAGTTAATGATATTATGTCCTTAACATTTACATTACACACATGAAGTTAAGGACACCATGTCCTTAATATTTACACTGCACATATGAAGTTAAGGACATGATGTCCTAAAGTTTATCAGCAGAAGGTGCAAATATAGAACACTTTGTCCTTAATATTTACACATCACTCATGAAGTTAAGGACACTATGTCCTTAACATTTACAATGAACACATGAAGTTAAGGACACCACGTCCTTAATATTTACACTGCACATATGAAGTTAAGGACATGATGTCCTAAAGTTTAACAACAGGAGGTACAAATACAAGTTAAGGACATTATGTCTTTAACATTTACATTGCACACATGAAGTTAAGGACACCATGTCCTTAACATTTACACTGCACATATGAAGTTAAGGACATGATGTCCTAAAGTTTAGCAGCAGAAGGTGCAAATACAGGACACTTTGTCCTAAATATTTATACAACATTCATGAAGTTAAGGGCATCATGTCCTTAATATTTACACCACCTACGTCTAGCACAGGGGTAGTTTTGTCCGACGGGTAAAAATTTATTAAGCACTGGCTAAAGAGTAAATACATTTAAAATAATGACTAAAAAATAAAGACATCTCTAATCAATGGCTATCTGTGCACTTCCCCCTCAATGCTTGTGCTGCTTGAGTGCTTTCCCCTTTTCCTTTTCCCCTTCCCCTTTCTCTTCGTTTTTTGATCTTTGGCCAGAATGGGCTTTGGCCCTTTTATTGAATACCATGTATTACATACATGGTAATGTTACTTTGCTTCTTTATTTTGCTGGTATTATAACCTAGAAGTAGTTATATACAAGTGGGCATCAACATGTTTGACCAAAAAAAGAAGGCCAGCATGTAGGGGCTCCCATAGACACATATCAACCGTACACATCATCAGAGCATTCAAGATAAATACATATTAAAAATTCTTAATGAGTTAAACCTAAAATATCACTTAATTCTTTTTTCAAGTTTTGCCTGCCCCGACTAGCTTGGATTGAGGTTTTCAACTTTGGCCTCAATAGAACACTTAGGGGGTTGTTTGGTTGGAAACAAGTTATTCCAGGATTAATTATCCCAAAATTAGTTACACCGCAATTTTATCCCAACCAAACATAGGATAAACTCATCTCAAACTTAATCCCGAGATTAGTTATCCCTTATCCCTCACCAAACGACCCCTTAGAGTCTACTTGAAAAATATAATTATTTGACTGTAGGCAAAACAGTCTGCAGAATGGAGTCGGAAAACACAGATAGTACAAGGATATCTTTAAATATGACCATAATGTCTTACAGTAAATGAAAGAAACAAGACACGAGAGTTCCTCTCAGATAAAAGAAATCCTTTTACCTAGACATGGCTCATTGGAACCAACTGCAATAGACGCTCTCCACAAGGAGAGATGACGATTAAAAGACTAAATAAGATATGCAAACTTTCAACCAAAATGAGACCTACCAAACCTAATTTGCTAGGCAAGCTCTATAGCTCAATATTTCTTAAGCTTTCTTGGTAATGAGATCCTCAATCAAGTCGGCAGCATCTTGAACTGTTGCAATAGTCTGTGCATTCTCTTCTTCCACAGTGATTCCAAACGCTTCCTCAAGTCCCATCACAATCTCAACCTGGACATAAACGATAATATCAATAACCAAGTCAATTAAGATGCATTCCAAAACACGACTTGCACGATATTTTAAACAAGGCTGAGAGTTTTATATGGAGATCCTGAAACAGGAGAAATTTGGTTGCGGAAGAGCATGAATGAACTATTGGAAGTATACTCAACAAGAAAAGAAAAAAAGCAGCTAACGCTGCCCTACTAGAAGTTTGGATGTCTTAGTTACAGAAAATAAGTGTAAAGCTCGGTATCTCTTGTCTAATATGGTTATAAACAGCATTTTATCATATTTTTAAGTAGTTCAGAATGATCATTCCAAAAATTCAGGAAACGGTTTACAAATGGAAGTAGCTAGTCGCAGTTTCTAAATGAAAGCATGCCACGTTACTTTAACATTCCTGCAATACAACATTATCATTAGGGTTCTAAATATGTTAGGTAAATCCCATATCGAGACACTTGTAAAGTTTCAAGGGCCATTTTGAACGACACAACATTTCAGGGAATTAGCACAGCAAAAGTTTGTTCTAGAGTCAACATACCGTGTCAAGAGAATCAGCACCAAGTGCTGTAAATTTTGACTCTCCGTTGACTACTTTATCATCAGTAAGAGCCAGTTGTTTCTTCACAATCTCACACACTTTGTCAACTGTCTCTGGTTTAGCCTGCACAAATACACTTCTTAGTTTTAATAAGTGGCACGGGGTTAAGTTAATTTCTAATAAGCACATATTTTCCTGCACCATGTGTCACTGTCAAGTGAGCCGGACAAGACAAAATTAGGAAAGAGGCAACAGCTGTGCTGTTGCTACTTGCTACTGATAATAATGTACTTGGCCTAACTAGTACGAAGTGAGGAACACATGTTCACATAAATGCTTTCAAATTTTGGTCCACAAAAGTCAGAAGATAGATGATGTTACTCCTTCCCTCCTCTTTCTATTATTAATTTTAAGCAGAAGAGTTGGGTATACAGATAGAATCTTGTCATCTAAAGATACTAAATTGAGTAAAAGGAAGCAAAGCCTTCAGGAAAACAGATTATGACAATTGCCAAATACCACGCACCATCGAATCAATGATCTCTTTTATCAACTAAACAAAATATAACACTAAGCCAACACTATTAAACATGCATTACTTGTGATATAAGTAGTAATACCAATTTCCACCAAAAAAAGAATATCCGAACAGCTTGGATTAGGATTTACTAAAAAGGAAGCAAAGACATTACCGCACAGGTAATGCTGAAGCGACCAGTAGCTGGCTTCAATCTGAGAGAAGGGGAGCTCACTCCCTTAATAGAAAGAGAGGTCTTCAAATGCACCTGCACCAATTCAAGGGAACAAACTCAATAGAGTTATAGAGCCATGACCAATTATAAATAAAGAGGAAAGTAAAACACAAGGATAAAGGGTTGTATAAGTCAAATAAATTGTTTTAGTAAAATAGGAGGAAAAATTATGAGAAATCACACTTTCCATATGTGGCAACAAAAATTCCCTTTCCTGTGTTTCACAGATAACTTTGCTTAAGCAACTTCATGAAAGTTTTGGTTTTTATAATAACTATATCAATTATAATACATTACATTAATCGGAAAAAAAAAAAGTAAGTAAAAAGAACATACATTGTATTCTAATTCTAAAGATATAGCCTACAAAATCAAATGGTGAAGCTGCAAATGGAGATTTTTCCTCCTCAAAAGAATCTTTCACAACTACCACATTCTATCAAACATAGATCTAATCTATTAGAAAAACAAAGAAAATAATAAGAACTGCAAGGTCTAAATAAATAGTTTAAAAGAGCTGCAAAATCCAATCTTTTTTTATCACCAAAAGAATCTTTCAAACAATTTCTTATTAAATGACAGTCTATTCCCAAATAAATATTACAAAGACACAAATTTTTTTTTATTAATTCAGCAAAATCAAAATATTTCATCACCAAAATATTTTCCAAACAAGTCACATAACTACAGCACTAGTATAACAATAAGATCCAAAACATTTTAAAACACATCAGCAAGAAAAATAGGAAAAATCGAAGCTTTTTCACACATCAGCATCAACCTAAAAAATATCAAGAAACTCACAACCATAAAATTACCCAGATAAGATTTCTGACAAAAAAACACAGGATAAACAAAAAAAAGGGTCTAATTATAAAACAAAAAAATAGAGAAAAAGAAGAACAGATTTGAGAGTGAAAATAAAGAAAATTGACCTGATTCTGCTTGAAAGAGCAGGAAAGGGAAGAGATGGCGAAAGAAGATCCAGTAACAGAAGCCATTGTTGAATGATGGGATCTAAAAAGAAAATGGATCTGAAGAGAGAAAGTGGCGGAGAATACGAAGAGAGTGAACAGCTAGATAAGGCAAATGGGGAAATAATAAAGGGTATAGAAGAGTATGGTTCGCTTTTATAGACCCTTTTCTGATGTTGGGTTTTCAGTTGATCGTTTCTGTGCTGCTTTGATTGTATCGAAATTTTGGAGTATTTCAGTTCAATGTGGAAATATTTTTTAGATTTTCTTATTATTTCACTCGCACTATTTTAGAATTATTTACAGGCGTTTCGTTCAAATTTAGGAAGATATTTTTTGCAAAAGAAAAAAACTTCTTATTTTATTGTAACATTTCACGCGTATTCCAAATACAAGTTTTTTTCTATTTCAATGTTTTAAAATAAATTTTAGTGAATTTTAAATTGTAATCACTAATGGTATAAACAGTTTTGCACATAATTAATGTAATTTGATTGAATACACAAACTTGTCTACTTCTTTTTGAAAGTTTTTCGTTCACTTGCGGTATACTTACATGTAATTAATTTGTAAATAATTAGATTGTAAAATATTTTACACATCACTATGCAAAAATTAACAAATTAGTGCCAACAAATACTAAAATTGCTATAGTACACGGAGTATCAAGTGTTCCGCATCGATATAGTGGATAATAAATAATGAATCACTTTTATTGTAATGTGTAATTTTTTTTATCAAACAAATAAATAAAGTTCACTTTCTTTCTTATTGGGAGACAATAATTTGGTGAAACAAATAAAAAAAGTTCACTTTCTTTCTTATTGGGAGCCAATAATTTGGTGAAAGTTGTTTCCGCCTTAAGATTAACATGGTATTTTCTGCGGTATTTCCTATGCCTTCTTAATATACCTTAATATTTTGTTAAAAAATCTTTATTGTTACTAGTAAATAAGATATGTTCAAGGCAACTTACTTTTATGTGCTCTAGTAAATGACTTCCACGTGAAAACCAAATTCATAGTTTATATGTTGAACCCAAGTATTAGAATGCTTGCTTCGTTATTTGACACAGTTTTTCAAGGATAAAAAAAAATAAGGGATCTTTATACGATAGGCGATCATATCGTTGTTTACTTTTTCTAATCATATACAATAATTTATATATTGATTATATATAATTATACATATATAATACATAAATTATGCACATTTTATATTCCCATCGGCTATTTTTAGTTTAAGTGGTTGGGTAGACGCCGGTTAATTCTTCAAAATAACATTGACAATATTATTTTTTCAATTTGTATTGGTTTTAAAATAATTTTTACCAAAAATAATTTGAAAAAGTTTGAAGCAAAAGTAACAGTAAGATGAACTACATTTGTAGGAATATTCTTGAATGTTATACGAGTAGGTTTCATTTTCAACACTCATTTGTATGAAAAATTCAAGCTTATTAGGCCGATTAATAATTTGTCATTGATAATTTCATCCAATCCATATTCTTTGTCCAAGTTGTCAATGGCGGCTCAACCACATCCGTGTGGCTTAAAGCCAAGTCAAACATCTGATTAATAATTTGTCATTGATAATTACATTCAATCCATATTCTTTGTCCACAAGAGCGGCTCAAATACATGTATGGCCGTGATGTCTAAATTATATTTTAAAATGTTATAATATATATATATATATATATATATATATATATATATATATAAAATAATAAAAAAATTGAAATCTATTTTATAATTTTTTAGATGCTAAGTTGTTAATAATATTTTTATAATTAATTTTTTAAATAATTACTTTTTAATTAAATTGCCAACCCAATTAATCTTTCTTGAGACATTATTGATTTTAGCTAAGATTTTGTTAATTTTAATTTTGAAATACTTCTTTTACTGAGGCAACTGCTATAGAAATTATTAATATTATTCTATAAGCAATATAAGCATTTGTAAAAGAAAATTCATTTTATTTGATTGAGTATATCGATTACAGTATCTTCTACTTGTACTATTTTCTTGACAAATCAATTTCATTCACATGTTAACTATTCATACTACTCATTTTTAAGTAAGCCAAATAATTAATTTATTTGCATAGCTAAAAATGTCTTTCCTTTTATATGAGAAAACCTATTTTTGTACTAAAAATACTAAATATTATTTTTTTAATACCTATAAATTTATTATTTCTAAAAAAATGAAGCCTCTTAAATTTGAGGGCCTAAAACACAAACCTTATTAAGCACCCTGCAAGTTGGAGGTAATCGTAGGAATGACACTAGTAGTTGGCTGTATGGCATGGTAGGATAACTAATAAATGTTGACGAGTAGGTTTCATTTCAACACTCAACCCATCTTTCTTTTGCCCACTTTTCCCTTTGCTCCAATTAGATGGCCTAACGCCATATGCTATCACTATCCAATACATAGTTTTGAGAAAATGTAAAATTATATTCCCCTTCTTTCAAATTTAGACGGCGTAATTTATTTGTAGAGAGATCAACTCGGTATTTTAAAACTAAAATATTTATAAAATTATACAAAAAATATTATAAGTTGTAATTTTTCTCATGTTAATATGATAAAAAATAAAAAATAAAATATTAGTCAAACTTCACATGATTTAACTCTTAATAAACGAAATATGTCATTTAAAATAAAACGGAGAAAGTATTAATTTCTAATTAGCGTCCTGTAAAACAAGAAAAGAAGAAAGTGACCCAACCACTGTCCAACAACCAGAACTTGAATCTTTAAAACTAGTTTTTGAGATTATATTCATATTTACTTTCAAAATTTGGGATATACACCAATTATTAGTGAGGAAGTCAAAACAATAAGAATCTTCAAAATTTAATATATATGAGCAGGAAGTAAATTGACCAATATACACGCATGACGCATCGGACACACCTATATTCCATTTCTATGAAAGTTTTTATACGATCTCTTAAAATTTTGCAATTTAGTCAGCATTATTAAAATATCCTGCATATCTAGTGCCATACATTGATCCTCATAAAAAATTAAAGTAAAATACGTTAGATTAATTATATTAGTATAAACTCGCATTTCAACATTCCCTAGAATGTAATTGGAGTATGAGGGCCATGCTTCTATTTAGTTGTGTGAACTTGGGCAACTCGATATTAAGTAGGCGTTTGGACATAAGAATTGTAAAATTCGAAAAAATGGTGAAAATTTTTTTCAAGTGAAATGGTATCTGAAATTTAGAGCCCATTTGGACATAAAATTTGGTTGAAGATTTTTCCAAAAAAATTTGATTTTTTTTCGAAATCAGCGTTTGTTAATAAAATTTTCAATTTTCACTTGAAGATGCATTTTGAAAATTTTCGAAAATTTGAAAAATTGCAAAAAGCTATTTTTCAAAATTTTCACTCAAATCGCTCACAAAACTTCAAAAACAACCCAAACTGAAATTTATGTCCAAATACAAATCTAAATTTCAAATACCATTTTCACTTGAAAAAGTTGTTCACCATTTTTTCGAATTTTACAATACTTATGTCCAAATGCCTACTTAAAGTTGTGTTTGGATATAAATTTCAGTTTTGATTGTTTTTGAAGTTTTGTGAGTGATTTGAGTGAAAATTTTGAAAAATAGCTTTTTGTAGTTTTTTAAATTTTCGAAAATTTTTAAAATGCATCTTCAAGTGAAAATTGAAAATTTTATTAACAAACGCTGATTTCGAAAAAAGTGAATTTTTTTTGAAAAAATCTTCCATCAAATTTTATGTCCAAACGGGCTCTAATATATTGATGTTTTATACTTCAAATACCACACAAGAGTGATTTGTGTGGTGTCCAATTTTCGTGTGCACTGATTATAGAAGGATTTGGTTCTTCTATGCGTTTCTTACACTACAATTGCGAAATAAATAATGCAGAAAGTAAAGAACACAAGGATTTTTATATCGAAAATACCCGACTCAAAATATGAAAAATACCACGGCCTACTACCTAGTAAGAATTTTTTCAAAATACTTCACTACAACTCTAAGCCAACAACAAAGTTTACAAACTCTTGCAAACCTAAGGATTAACTCTAACCCCTATAGTAACACACTACCGATTGTTGTGATGTAAACTAAGGGTCCACCAAATTGTATAGAGAACCTGGTTCTCTATCAGTTCCCACAGAAATAGCAGCAAGTAAAGAACACAATAATATTTATATGGAAAACTCCCAGCTTATGGGATTAAAAATCACGACCTACCCTAGTAGGATTTCAACTTCACTAACTGAGCAAACTTTAGATTACAGTCTATTGCCATCTAGGAATTAAACTTTTAATCCCCCAACCCTTACAATAACTCTATTGTAAGCCTCTTTGTAATAACTCTATTACAAAGCTACACACTTGAGTAACTCTAGTCAAAGCAACCAAAATAATGGTGGTTTAAAAGATATCCTACGAAATGCTTCTGAAAAGTTGAGTAGGAATTACACAAGTGAATAACATGAAATAAAGACACAATAATACTAAAGAAAATAAGACATAATCAATGTTGGGAATTGGTCATATTGTCTGTTGCTTCTTTGTTCTTCAATGCCTTAGAGTGAATAAGGGTGGTTGCACACTTGAGAGAGAAAACTATGTTTAGGTTTCGCAAGTGTTGAGTGAAATCCCTTGTCTCATGTTGATAATATATGTGTGAGGTCATCAAAGATGATGCAAGGGAGTGTCCGGTACACTGTACGCTTCAGCAGTATTGATGTATTGTTGCATGTACAGTGTAACAATTTTAACAACTATTAGAGTTGACTTGTACTGTGACCGGAGAAACTGATCCCTATATGTTCCCTCTGATGTTCCCTTAACTGATTTCATTGAGAGTTGAACCAGACATCTGATTAGTTGCTCTGCACACTAAGGAACCAATTGTATCAGGTTCCCAATATGGTTCTCTCATGAAGTTTGTCAAATTATCAACAAAAAAAAGGCATGTAACTTATCAATCTCTCCCTTTTTGATGATGACAAACTTAGAATTTGTATTCTTCTATGAGAACCAGTGATGGTAGGCTAGAAACCCATATTTAATGGTGATTTGCGCTTATTTCGTGTTTTATGCCTTGCAGAAAATGATTCCGAGCTATTAAACTAATTTGAACAAGTTGGCCCTTTAAAGTCTGAGTAAAAGCCCAATAAATTAAGTCGGGATCACGTTCGGGAGTTGAGTGCCAAGTTTAGATGTCAAAAAGTGAAAAAAAAAAGATTACTCTGAGAAAAATGCACTACCGCGATGCGCCATGCGCCGCGAGGCGCGAGGCGCTAGTGAAAAATTCCAACAGAGTGTAAAAATCAACTCTCTGAACTTCTCCACATGCGCACCGCGTGGGGAGGCACGCCATGCACGCACCACGCATGTGCAAATTTTACAGAGTATTTCTCCTACTTCGGTTTGGAAAGGATAGTTTCGTCCGAGCCCGTTCCTACATGGTATAAATACATCAAAAATATGATTTTTAGAGAACTTTTGACATAAAAGCTTTTGGAGAGCATTGAAGGCTACACAAGACAAGATTTCATTATCTCTCCATCAATTCAATATGGGAGTTTAGATTGTAACATTAATTTGATATTTTCTTACTCTTTAATTATATTTGTGATGACTTCCTCCATGATTATGGAGTAGTTTTCCTTAGGGTTTGACGGATATGGTTTTTTGTTTGATATTTGTGGATTTTAACTTTAGTTCTTTGCTTGAACTAGTTTATGGAGCTTTAAATAATTTGTAACTTTATTTACCAGTTTATGTAATCGAAAGAGAAATATTGTGATGATTATCTTGCATTATTTTGTTTGGTTTAATTCAGTGATTCTCTTAAGTAATCGAAAGAGCTTGTTGAATTATTGATTAAATCAAGTTAGTAGAATATTCGAGAGACGTTTTCCTGTAGACCAATCCATTAACGCATGCTTGCATATTTTTACAATGCTTATATTAGTTCACCTCGTAGAGTTAAGATATAATCGAGAGATGAGTCTTGACTACACGTTTGAACTAATCATCGAGTGAATTCGTGAGAATCATTAGAACATTAGAGTGAATTAAACTAGAGTTGGATCCCAATTAGCTATCTTGCACCTATCGTGTCACGATCCTTATTTCTCCCTTTGATATTTCAATATTGCTCAACTCTTGTCTTTTAGTGATCAATTGTTAATTGTTTTAATTTTATAGTTAATTTTAGTTATTAATAATCCTAACCAACATGTTAATCATCTCGAATAGCGTTAAGCTAGTAATTACTTGAATATTGTTTAAATACAATTCCTGTGGAGACGATAATCATAACTATACTATCTTTGGCTAGCGAGTATTAATCTCGTGTTGTGTTTGCACTCTTCAAATTTCGGTGCCGTTGCCGAGGATTGGCAATCAATAGTGTTCAAAATAATTTTTGGTTCTAATTTAGGAACCTATTTTATTTTATTCTTCACGAGTTTTTTCTTCAGTTTGAAAACAACATGTTGACTTCTTTGGTATATGACTCGATCTTCTTCAAAAGAATTGATTTCATACAATCCATAGGTGGAAAAGAGTATGCGACAGTTGAGGAAATAGAAAGAACTCACCAAAAAGTTTTGGGGGCAACCTTGAACCCAAGAACACATGGCTAATAATGGTGACGATGGAGTAGACTTAGCTGCAAGAGAGGCAGCACAACAAAAAGTTGCACGAATAGCAACTGAGGCAGCCCGTAAAGTTACTGATGAGACTATCGAAGATGGTGGGTCGAAGATTCAATCTAAATCGACCCTTGGTTGAAGACCAGTTCGAAAATATGGTACCCAGGCCTAGTAGAGCATTAGGCTATTATGCCAGACCAGTCTTCAATCAAGGACTGTCCAGTGCAAGACCTCTACCCGTAGCAGCGAATAATTTTGAGTTGAAGCAAGGTTTGCTTCAAACTATCCAGAACAACTGTGTTTATAGAGGGAGGGCAAATGAAGATCCTAACATTCACTTGATGGATTTTGAGGAAATCACGAACACCTTCCAGTACAACGGAGTGTCAAAAAAAATGCAGTCTACTTAAGGGCATCCCCCTTTTCACTGAAGGATGGCGCGAAGAACTGGCTTCATAGCTTACCAACTGGGCCGATCAGGACATGGGAAGATATGACTAAAAATATTCTTGACAAATACTTCTTAGCTGCAAAAACAGTGAAATTCAGAAGGGAAATTCACATTGTGCCAGGAGGATACTGAAACAGTTTTCAAGGCTTGGGAAAGATTCAAGGAGATAGTGAGAAAGTGTGAGCATAATGGGATTGAATTGTAGGTGCAACTCTAGGACCTTTGGGATGGAATGACACATTCCTTACTACAAACTCTGAGCACTGCAGTTGGAGGTCCTTTAATGAAGAAGACTCGTGAGGAGATTGTTGCAATTCTTGATGAGCTCTTTGAAGATACTATCCAATGGTCTGATGAGAGTAATGATAGAAGAAAATCAGTTGGGGTTCATCAAGTGGATTCTAACACATCATTACAAGCCCAACTATAATCCATGGCCAAAGAGATAAGAAAGTTGATATTAGCCAAGGTCCAGAGCCAACCATCATCAGCTTGTGATGAGTGTTAGGCCTCAACTGCAGATAAAGTGGTAAATGTTGTGGGAAGCTTTGACAGGGGCAACTACGAAAGTGGTAATAATTTTAACTCTTGGAGGCAGAGGCACTCGGGCGTTTCTTGGAGTTCACCAAATGATAGTCTGAACTCATGGCAGCAGAATAATCTGAGACCCCAGGGACAAGGAGCTCATTATTCCGCATTGATAGACTTACCTAGTTTTAGAGATTAGGTGCCATCACGACATCCTACGGAGGGAATTTGGGATCGTGACACCAAGCCTGCTCGCCTCACGCTCTTCCAGAAATCTACCGGGATTTCGTCTGGCCCCGTCATTCTGCCCCTGCACATCTTACGCATCACCCCTTCCACCTCCTCTACCTTAATCCGCCTACAATACCCAAAATCTTGCCGACTCTCGGAGTGCTCCAACTCACCCAGCACAATGCTTATATCCCCCTCCTCGTTCAACAGTTTATGGATGTATGTCTGTCGCCTTCTTCTAATAAGTGCCTCGTCCATCAATACTTTTCCATCCTCGTCCTTGATGCACTTGACTTGGTCTAAATCACGGGCCTTCCTCTCCCTCACCTGGCCAACAACTTCTTGTCCCCACCCTTTGCTCCCGAGCTCCTCATACAAACGAGGAAACACCACATTGTTAGCCGTCGTAACCGCTAACTTTGCCTCTTTCTTTTGCCTTTCTGTAACACTCCCGATAAGTATTTTTTTCCTCCTCGTTTGTACTATCCACTAGCTCTACCTTTTTAGGATTTAAAGACAGATTAAATATCATTGTTTTTCCGAGATTCAGTCACGCTCCGTGCACAACATTCATATTTTTATTAGTTTGTTCAAGTTTTTTTTATCTACTTGTATTCTCAGTTGATGACTTATTTTTATTACGGGGTAACACAAGTTTGTGATAAGTGTCTAGAATGTACATTATTCTTATTTGTAGAGCCAATTGTATTCCCTTTATTTTTACATCTCTTGTTATATGTCTAAATATTGACCTTTAATATTACAATATGCAGGTTTATAAAAGTTCATTCCTAATTTAATTTGGGACTGCATTTTCTTGCGATAATCTTTTGATAGTATATTTTTCTCTGCTAGTCAGTATCATCACAAAGCATTGCTAATGATAGATTAACTAAAATGGTAGAAAGGAACATACACAAAAAGATCAATTAATATGTTTGCAACTCATAAAATAAAAATAATTGAAAATAACATTTGACTAACTTAATATAATTGTTCTTTGTAGGTTTCGTATTCAAATATTAAGCCTCTGAAATCTAATTATGTTCATGACATACTTTAACTAACTTCAAATGCTTAGTTAATTTGTAACTTTTATTGCTTAAAAAATAATGATCCAAATAAATTGTAAAGAAACATATGGATTTAACTTACGGGTCTCATATCTCGCACATTAATGATACTGAGACGAAAGACAAAACATGTATAATGTAAATAATCATTCTGTAAGTTCAATCTCTGTTTCTTCTTGGATCGAAGATCAACTGCCACCACTTGTTGCTTTTCCATTAAAATCAACTAGCCAGTTCTTTCTACAACCAATAATTCTACCAACACTATTTATTTCTACAATTATATTATTTGTCCACTCCTTTCGTCGGCGATGCCAAATTTGTAGAATAGAGGCTTTCTTTAATTCTGATATGATGCAGCCAACACTCACACCCCCATCCATCTCAAACAAGTGTCTTGGAACATTAACATTTGATGGTATGGGCAAGAACAATTCATGAAACTCTCTTCTTCCGGCATCAAACCGTACGAAAGTGGTGTCTGCCTCTTTCAACCCTAAAGTAAGGGCACCCACTAATAATTGCCTTGCACGATGATCCAACTATCCTCAATTCAAGGGCGACTTCATAAACTTAGTGGCCTAAATCTCAATTTTAATAAGAGGACTTATACTTTTTTTTATTAGTACGTATATACACATATATGCAAAAGAATTAGTCTTGCCATTATTTTCATACTTGTTGTTTATAGTATATATTCTTAAATAACATAAAGTTTTTAGCTTCACATAATAATATTATTATTTATATTAAAAAAGGATAATTTAAATAAATGAGATGTTAGACATGTATTTGCAATATGTTACCTTTGATATTATTGTAAAAAAATATATTTACTAATATGAAGATTTAAGTAATTTAATTTAAAGTTTTAAAAATATTTTTACTATTAAAGAGTAGACATCTTTGTTTCTTTTTTACAAATTTTTGTAATTTTAATTTTTTCTACAAACATTAAGATTGTCTAATTTAAAATAAAATTATAAAATTCATTATTAAAAATTTTGCGGACCTAAATCAAGGCTTTACGAGTCTCCTACTAGAGTCAGTAGTTATTATAAAAGTATATATGTATCGAATTTAATGTACTAGTCTCACTTTTTTGGTGAATAGAATAAAAAACGTATTTCATAAAAGAAAAATATATATAAACTTGGATAAAGAGAATAAAAAATTACTAATTACCAAGTGCTTGAGAATGGGAAACAAATTACTAAGCAAGAGATTAAAGATATAACATGGGTCAAGGTAGAACTCTAAGATTGAGCATTTTTCTAGGTCACTATTGGGCATCATCGTGGGTCCATTTGGACTAATGATTTGTGATGGGTTAACTCAGGCTAGCCCAAAATAGCCCATTTTCAAAAATATTCCAGCCCAAACCCATTAAAACTTGGATTGATTGGGCGGGTCACATGAGTTTGGGGTTAGTTTTGCCACCCCTACCTATTAATAATAGGTCGGAATGGTGGGGAAGGAGGTCCTCCCTACTTCGATGGAAAGAGGGGAATCGCCGTTCTTCGCGCCACTGCTGCCGGAGCAACCGACTCCTCACCTGTACAGGTACCTATGTAATGCAATCTCGGTCGCACATTCAGCATAGC
This sequence comes from Nicotiana tabacum, assembly GCF_000715075.1. Lineage (NCBI taxonomy): Eukaryota > Viridiplantae > Streptophyta > Magnoliopsida > Solanales > Solanaceae > Nicotiana > Nicotiana tabacum. The sequence goes on from NC_134093.1 coordinate 34,021,947, forward strand.
GTTCGGACTCATGTGACTTCCAGAACCAGGGGTATTCAAGCCTGCTACATACGATTAGCCAGCCTTGCAGCGGCCACTACTAGAAATCCGGGAAAATTCGTCCATTAAAACCGACCAACAAAGGTCGGTAATAACTAATAACCGTCCAAAATGCGACCATTAACGCGTGGTCGGTATTTTGAAGGTAAGAAGGACATACCGACCAAAGTCGGTGAAATTCGGTATGCTTTACACGACCATTTGACAATTTAATTGACTTACCGAGAAACATAGGTCGGAATGTTATTTTAATAATTTAATTTTATCGACCAAACTTGATCGGTGTATTAAATTTATTAATTTTGCTTACCGACCAATTATGGTCGGTATTGAAACTTTTTTTTTATTATAAATAATTAAAATTTAAAAATAACGACCAACGTTGGTCGGTAAACTGGACAGGGCAGGCAACTTACAGATCAACTTTGGTTGGTAATGTTGAATTTTTGGGAAATAAATGTGCATTAACCGAACAATATTGGTCAGTAATTTATAATTTTAATTTTTTTTATTAGATACCGACCAAGGTTGGTCGATTTTTTGGGATTAATTTTGGCAAAAAATACTTGTTTTGGTAGCTACACCACCTGCCAAATAAAAACAGTATACCAATACCCCCAATTCACATCTCATAACCACCAATTCACCACATACAACCCCTAATTCACTACAAATCCAGCCAAACATCCAACAACAACAAACAAACATCCAATTAATACTTTAAAACTAACAAATTAAAGTTCAATTAAACATCACAATCCAAAACCAAGCAAAAACTAAGTAATTACAACAAGTTCAAAATTGTTCAATCTAATTCAAAACTAGTTCTATTAGTCTAGTTCAAAGTATATCAAAGTATTGGTCAAGGGGTGTTTTCTACAACATCATCATCATCTGGTGAATTTTCAGATACAAGACGGTATAGAGAACGGCCTTGTGGAGGACGGGAATAATGATCACGGATCGTACGGGAGGAACGATCACGGGGAGGACGGGAGGAACGATCACGTGGAGGTCGAGCCTATGGCGATGACTCACGAGACCGATGCAATGGAAAAACTCCAGTAGAAAGGAGAGTTCTAATCTGAGCTTGCATACCAAGGAATTGAGCATCTCTAAGCCTTTCTCTTTCCTTGGCTGCTTCTAGCTCGGATGTAAGCTTTGTCACTGTCTCTTGCATAGCTGAGAGGCTCTCCCTATTAATTTCCTCGCCCTGTGAGGAAGTCCCTATTCTTTTCATTCCACACCTATAACTATGGAATATTTTCTCAGGAAGCCCGTATACCTTCCCCCTTTTGGGACCGCCAACAGCCTCTAACAATATTCTTTTAGCATCCTCGTCCGAAGGTTGGGTTGACTTTCCCGATTCGCCAACTGGCTGAATACGAATAAATTCCTCCACATTACTTTGGTAGTGACCCTACATTATTATAAATTAAATTAGTATTTAAAAATTCTTATTATAAATTAAATTAGTATTTAAAAATTCTTATAAAAGTAAATTATAACACTTAAAGAAAATTGAAAGTTTACATATGCAGTCTCTGCCTGTTCCTCGACCCACCTATCTCCATCCCCCTCTTTCTTCTTCTTTAAAATATGTGTCTCATTGAATAGCTCATCATGGCTCATTGGACACCCATATTTCTTTTTCTGAAAATAAATTAATTTAGTTAATAAATTGAATTGATATACTTAGAAAAGTAGAACAATTTAAGCAATTACCAATCTTCTTCTTATTGTCTTGATGCTGATAACACCCTAGTGTGCAAGGAGCCTCCCTTCTCGGATGAGCGAGCTTTCTTTCCTTTTTTGCTCTTCTGTAAGAAATCCTCGGTCTTCCATTGCCTTAACAAATCATTCCATAAATGTTGCAGATACCAGTCATGCCTCTTGTTCTTCTTTCTACCATCTGAGAAATGATCCGACAAACTCTTGCGGGCTTTATGATGAAAATTTACAGCCACTTCCTCGCTATAGCGGTCTTCCCATACTCACTTGCTCTGCATTTCAAAAGTTAAATATTAGATGGAAACATCATAAATATAAATTATTAAATTACTTAAAAGAATATTTATACCTTAAACTGATTGAAAATTTACTCCTTCAGCGAGTATGGGAAATCAATCCAAGTCGCATAAGGGCCATCACAAAGCTTTTTGATCGCATTGGTGATTATCTTCGTAGTCTGCTTACCCGACCTGAACCTGCAATTTAACAATAAAAACACATGAACATATTAGTAAGAATATTATAAAATAATAAACTCAAAAATAACAAATAACTCTTACCCGTTACCCTCAGGGACTATGATGATCCTGCCATAACGATCATAATGCACTGCCTCTGGATCATCATCCTCAGCATGTATATCAGAGGCGTGTGTAGACGGTGTAGGGGATCAGAGCTACAGTCTCACAGGCCAAGTCCTAAAATGGATGGAGTCGATGATGAAGATGGTTGCGATCCCTGTGACTGCGATATAGCTGGATGCGATCAATGTGGATGTGATACTGATGGTTGTAAACCGAGTGACTGTGATATGGATGGATGTGATCCATGTGGTTGTGATATGTAGGGATGCGATCCACGTGGCTGTGATGCAGATGGATGCAATCCACGTGTCTGTGAGGCAGCTGAACTATATGTCGGACGTATAGTCCTATGCCCCTGTGATGGAAGACCTAGTGTCTGGATGAAGGTGTAGGCCTCGTGATGTTGTGGCAGCTCAATATAGTCATGTGGTGAAGGATAAGACATAGGCATCTCTGAAGAGGGTGGAAAAGAGGGAGTATTATTATCCCTTACCCTCCTCTTTCCCTTCCTAGACTTTTCTCGACCCTGAGAACTAGTAGGGTCATTGTTACCTTTACCCTTGCCTTCCATATGTATAATATAATACATATTTAGATTGAAACATATAAGAAACTAGTTATAACACGAGAGTGCTTTTAAAAAATAAACTATTTTAATCCTCGTTGACATATTGTTCCTCGTCCGAGAATTCCTCGTCCTCACTTGTTTGAATTTCAGCAGTTGATTCTTCGTCCTCATTTTCTATAATTGTTACTTCATTTATATCAACTTCTTCCAATATGCGTTCAAGATGTTCCAAATCATTTTCTAACTGATCGTCCAAAATTTGGTGAACATTGGAGATATCATTTTGATATGCAACATCTAACACATTCTCGACTTCCACCTACCTACATGCTTAGTTTTGATTGCAACCCATCAATCGGACTTATTCCACCGCAATGGATAAGGAGCATAATACACTTGCCTAACGTTATGTGCAATTATCAAAGGATCATAGCGATCATACTCCCTCGTATGATTAACCTCAATTATGTTGTATTGGTGGTGTACTCTTGTACCTCTTGTTGGATTTGGGTCAAACCACTTACATCTAAAGAGTATCAATTTCTTATATGGCCAACCTGTATACTCTAGTTGTAATATTTCTTTGACCACACCATAATAATCAATATTTTCAACTTGGTTGTCATCACCACCTTGAACCCACACCCCGTTATTGTTGCTATTTTTATTTTTAGAGCAATTTTCTGTATGAAACTTATAACCATTCACTACGTACTTAGACATTGTTATGACCTGAAGCCTAGGTCCCCAAGATATATCTTTCAAAAATTGATTTACACCATTATTTGGATTATTTACCTACATAGTGTTAAATTTTTTTTCATAAGTTAGCATAACCGAATAAACTTACAAACTGTTTGAACCACATATCAAAACTCGTATATATAACATCATGGCAAAATTGACCCACGAAGTAACTGTGACACATCAAATATTTTTAGTAGTTGCATCAATATGTAATTGTCACGACCCAAAATCTCACCTGTCGTGATGGCGCTTATCTCAATACTAGGCAAGCCGACAATCTTATTAAACCACAATATCTTTTGAGTTTGACAACAAAATATTTAAATTCAGCGGAAGAAAATCTCACAAATACATATATAAAATACTCCCAAAATTCGGTATCACTGAGTACATGAGCATCTAAATGAATACAAAGTGTGATTGATAAAACACTATTTGAAAGTATAGAACAATACAATAACTGAAAGAAAGAGAGTCAAGGTCAGCGGACGCCAGACAGCTACCTTGATAGTCTCCAACTGATAGCACTCTGAGACCTAACAGTCGTCGTGTCCGAAAGTACCTGGACCTGCACATGAGGTGCAGAGTGTAGTATAAGTACAACCAACTCAATAAGTAACAAGACTAACCTCTAGACTGAAAGTAGTGACGAGCTCCGCAGGTATAGTCCAGTATAGCAATAATAGTACTAAAATATAGGCATGCTTTCAAGTTCAACATTTAAACTCATTACTAGTAAAATAGACCAGTTCTAAATAATATGACATCTCGGTGGAAAAACTTCGCGTTCTCACGATCACTAATCATTCGGTCACTCAGTACTGTTTATGGCAATCCAACCTAGGGATATTTCATCCCATATATGTATATATACATCGACTGACAGTCAGTCATTAAGTACAATATAAGGCTAATCCAGCACTGGGGTAATTTATCCCCAAATGTAAATGGTTAGGACAAGATCCATGTCCAGGGAAATTCATCACAAATATAAATGAGTAAGGCAAGTCCATGCCCTAGGAAGTCCATCCAGTATATAAATCATCTACGCTCACTGTGGAGGGTGTAGACTCCGGAGGGGCTCCTTCAACCCAAGCGTAATACAAAGCCGATATGACCTGCTGCAGGCGGGCAGCCCCGTTCCATATAATATATAAATCAAATATGGCCTGCTGCAGGCGGGCAACCTCGATCCCATAAATATCCTCACAATGGATGAGCATGACTGAGTAGGAAATGTATATTTTAAAATAATTAATTCGACAACATCACGACCCTTCGGTCCCAAAATATCGTCACGTAGCCTAATCATGATCCTTGATACGAGTCTCAGCTCAATTTCCTAACACGTAGAGAATATGTGAATAATAACATGATTCTTTAATTTTACAATTTCACAGTATTTACTCAAGTCACAATTTCTATGGTATGCGTCCACACGCTCGTCCACTATCGTGTGCGTCACCTCCAAATAATTTATATAACACCAAATTTGGGGATTCATACCCTCAGAACCAAGTTTAGAAGTGTTACTTACCTCCAGCCGTGCAATTCTTTACTCCGCTATGCCTTTGCCTCGCGAATCGGTCTCCAAACGCCTCAAATCTAGTCATAATTAATTCGATTCAGTCAACACAAATTATTGGAATTAATTCCATATGAAAATACTAATTTTCCAACAAAATCCGAAATTTAACTCAAAAATCGCCCGTGGGGCCCACATCTCGGAACCCAACAAAAGTTACAAAATATGAATGCCCATTCAACCACAAGTTCAACCATACCAAATTTATCAAATTCCGACATCAACTCGACCTACAAATCTTAAAATTCCTTTTTTTGAAAGATTTTGTAAAAATCCCAATTTCTTACATTTGATTCACTAATAATTGATGGAAATAACCATAGAATCATGAAATATAATCACTTTCGGGTATAGAATACTTACCCCAGTCGAAGTCGTGAAGAAATCCTCAAAATCGTCCAAAATTTGAGCACTAAAAATCCCAATCGAAAATGAAGAAATGACAGATTTTCAATCCTTAAGTTTCTGCCCAGGTTCGCATTTGCGAATGAACAATAACCTCCCATGAACAATGTTCGCAATTGCGATAAATTGTTCGCAATTGTGATTTATCGCAATTGCGAACTGCACTAAAATCCAAAATCATCGCAATTGAGATAAATTGTTCGCAATTGCGAACTTCACTAAAATCCAAAAATCATCGCAATTGCGATAAATTGTTAGCAATTGCGAGTGAACAGTAACCTCCAATGAACAATGTTCGCAATTGCGAATGAACGGTACTTCACCAGAAACCAGCAAACTCAAACTTCTCCGAAATGATCCGAAACTCATCTGGAACCTGCCGGACACAAACCATATATGAATTTCAATCAGAAAACACGCTACGGACCTACTCGCGCACTCAAAACTCTAAAAATAGGTTTTCTTGACCCGATATTGACCATGGTCAAACTCCCAAATTTCTTAACTTTACTAGTTTCTCAACCAATGTTCCAAAAATACATCCAAGCCCCCCGGGACCCCGTCAAATCATACCAACAAGTCCTAAAACATCATACGAACTTAGTCGAAACTTCAAATCACGTCAAACAATGCTAGAACCACGAATTATACCCCAATTCAAGCTTAATGAAACTAAAAAATTTCAACTTCTACATTCAATATTGAAACCTATCAAATCACGTTCGATTGACCTCAAATTTTGCATACAAGTCATAAATGACATAACGGATCTATTCCAATTTTCAGAATCGGATTCCGACCTCGATATCAAAAAGTCAACTCCCCGGTCAAACTTCCAACTTAAATTTCTATTTTAGCCATTTCAAGGCTAATTTAATTACGGACTTTTAAATAATTTTTCGGACACACTCCTAAGTCCAAAATCACCGTACGGAGCTATTGGAATTATCAAAATTCTATTTCGGGGTCGTTTACACATAAGTCAATATTCGGTCAATATTTTCAACTTAAGTTTCTATCTTGGAGACTAAGTGTCTCAATTCATTTCAAAACCTCAACGAACCCAAACCAGTTACCAGGCGAGTGATATAACAACTGTAAAGCATAAATTGAGCAGTAAATGGGGGAACATGGTTGTAATACTCAAAACGACCGGCCGGGTCGTTATAGTAATCACGGTAAATTTTACATTTTGATAACTAATAAATCAATACTTACTCAAGAAATGGTACAACTTAGGGAAAATTTAGTAACACATGAATTGTAGCTGACTTGTACTCCATATCACTCAAACTTTTCTTTCTAACATCCTTAGAACATCGGCCTGGTTGATTGAATATGGACATTTGTTGATATAATGGATCATTTACACAGTCGACAGTGTGCCTATTGGGCCTATTCCTAGAACATGGCATGTTACTCTCAAAATAATCAGAACAAAAATGTGCAGTTTTCTATGCGAGATATGCTTCACATATAGATCTTTCAATCCTATTCCTCTACTTAACAAATTGTTTGCATTTGCCAATTGTCCTACATAATGTCATGTTAGCTAAGAACATTCAATTAAATAAAATAAAATATTACATCAAACTTATAAATATTACCTCTCAAAGGGATATATCCATATGTATTGAGCAGGCCCTCCAAGTCGTGCCTCGTGAACAAGGTGGATTGGAAGGTGTTCCATCACATCAAAGAAATCACATGGAAATATTTTTTCCATCTTCCTAGAAGTTACACGAATGTTCTAATCCATCAGAAGTAGGTTTTCTTCCCTTAAGGTGGTAGAACACAAGTCTTTGAAAAATAAACTAATCTCTGTGATGGGTTTCAGGATTCTTTTAGGCAAACCACAAAATGTAATATGCACTAAGGTCTCCATGAAAATATGACAGTCATTACTTTTCAAATGGCTCAACTTCCCTACCTCCATATCTACTTTTTTTCATAGATTCGACGCATAATCCTCAGGCATCTTCAATTTCGTAACCCAATCACAAATTTGTCGTCTTTCCTCCAAAGTGAATGTGTAACTTTCTTTGGGCTTGAACACCTTACCATTGTTCGTTGTCTGCAAGTATAATTCAGGTCACCTGCAATATTCTTGTAAGTCCATTCTAGCCTTCGGGTTATCTTTTGCCTTACCTTTAACATCTGTCACTGTGTTGAACAAATTGTCAAAATAATTCTTCTAAATATGCATGACATCAAGGTTGTGTCGGAGAAGATTATCATTGCAGTAAGGCAACTCTCAAAATATACTCTGTTTCAACCAATTATGAGTAATACCATATCCGATGAATCTAGAAGGTGGAGCCTCAGTAACTTTATTGAAGTTCTGGAGCCTCTCCCAAATTTTCTTACCTGAAAGTATCGGAGGTGGCGAATCATATTCCACTTTATTCTTTTTGAATGCATTTTTCATCCTTCTAAACTCATGATCATCAAGTAAGAACTGACAGTGACAATCAAATCATGATTGCTTTTGGCCATGTTTCAAAGTGAACGCTTTACCATTTTTCATGCAGTAAGGACAAGATATCTTCCCAGCTGTCATCCACCCATACAACATTCTATACGCAGAAAAATTGTTAATAGTCCTCATTAAATTACCACGTAATTTGAAATTCTGCTTGGTTGATATGTCATATGTTTCAACACCATTATACCACAACTGTTTTTACTCATCAATCAAATGTTGCAAATATAGATCAATCAAACTTTTTGGATTACGTGGACTGGGAATAATATAATTTAAAATTATATATGGACTAGTCATACACCACTCGGGTGGTAGATTATAAGGTGTAAGAAAGACAGGCGAGCATGAATATGGTATCGTATATATAGAAAAATGCGTGAAGCCATCCGCACACAAACCTAACCGAATGTTCCTTGGTTCACTAGCATAATCTGGATATGTCCTATCAAAGTGCTTCTAACTTTCCCCATCTAAAGGATGACACATAACACCAGGTGGTCTTCTATTTTTAAAGAGTCATCTCATGTGAGGAGCAGAACTCATCGACACATATAACCTCTTTAACCTAGGTATAAGAGGTAAATAATACATCGCCTTCAGAACGGCCATATTCCCGTTGGAAAGCCTCTTGAAACGAGACTATTCACAGAATTTACAACTTTCTAAATTTGCACCATCTTTTTAATATAACATGTAACCATCTTCACAACAATCAATTCTCATCCGCTAAAGTCCTAACTTTGAAACCAATCTCTTTGCCTTATAGAAATCACCAAGTAAGTTGATATTTGGGTCAACTAGTTCACTCGTAAGGTCAATCAAAGAGATCATGGCCACTTGAGAAATATTCCAATCAGATTTGATACTTAGTAATCTAATTGCAACAGACAGCTCAAAGTGCGGACTTCCTTCACGTAGTGGACGACTAGCTTCCTCTAACTGTTCATAAAAACGTTTTGTATTATTATTAGGAGTTTGTTCAACGTTTTCATTGGGCTCACTAATCTCGGCCAAACCCACACCACAATTAAGTAGTGAGGCGGTCGATGCAATAACAAACCCAACGAAGGTCGGGATCGAATCCACAGGGAGTTAGAATATGGGATTAGGTGTATATCTAAGTTAATTGCAAGTTTGGCTCCAATTACACTTCCACAAACTTGATTGGTGTTCTACTTCTACTTTACTCTATTGTTTGCAAGTATAAAACTAAGGACAATATTTTTGGTTTTGAGTTTTCTAAATAATTAAAAGGGACTAGGGTCGTGACTTCTACCTAGGTTGTTAACTAATGGGTTGTAAACTCCAGGGCAAATTTGATTAGTTGGGGTCGTGATGTAGCAATCACATCCTGTTACTCACTCTATACCTCTCGGTAGTTTGAGTGATTTTGCCCAATTTGGCTTTCTCAAGTCCAATTGGGTATTTGCACGATACAAGTGATATTAGCTCAATCCGAATATTACTATCTCTAGGTTTAACCCTTTAATTGGGGTTATCAATTTCTTGAGTTCACCCTAATTTCTTGAGTTCACCCAAATTTCTTGTTAGCCAAGTTTTCCTAGACTTAGTCTCTCTTTCTCAAGTAGAGGCCAAGTCAAATAAGTATGAATCAATATTTTGCAACCATTGATTCTAGGGTTCAATCATGAACAAGGCTAAATATCACTAACCCAATAAAAAATAAGCCCTAAATTTAACACCCATCAAATACCCACACTAAGGTTGGGTCACAACCCTAGCTAAAGATTTAGCTACTCATGAAAAATAAAGAAACACAAGAAAAAATTAAGATAGAATGCATAATAATTGATTAGACAAAGAAAATCCAATGTTAAGAAGTTAATCTAGTACTAAATTACTCAATACAGTAAAGAAAACAGCCCAGATGCACTTCTGAAAACTCGACATGCCCTAAAAATGACAAAACGTTCTATTTATACTAAGCTAAAAATATCTGACAAAAATGCCCCTACGATGGTTGTGCGGCCCCATAATTTTGGTGCGGTCCGCACAATGCGCTACTGCGGCCGTACAATTATCGTGCGGTCTGCATTCTTGGGAACTTGGGCTTAGGACTTGGGGGCTTCTGCGGTCCGCATAAAAATGGTTGCGGCCGCACTTATGATTATGCGGTCGCACAAAACTGCTGCGGTCCGCACTCCTTCTTGACACACCTCTCTGATTCTTCAACCTTGCGGACCGCATAATAATGAATGTGGTCGCACTTGGCCTCCTGCGACCACATAATTTTGGTGCGGTCCGCATGCTTTTACCTGGCCCAAAACTACTCTCTGAATCTCCCCTCTGCGGCATCACTAGAATTGTGCAGTCCGCACTTCTTGCCTTTTTGCCCTATTTTGGTTCTTGTTCACTTTTGACTCCTTTATGAGTTAATTTTGGGCTCGTGTCCTAATATTCCTGCAAGTAAGCACATTATTTTAGTTTCCAGGAATGCCTTTAAGCATTTTTGAGCTAAATCGCAAGTAAAAGAGAGAAAATAATCGGTCAAAATCCCCACTTATCAACTCCCCCAAACTTAAGCTTTTAGTTGTCCTCAAGCAAATAAGGCAATTCCCATTTCCACTAGAAAAAGAGATATTTCAGCTAGCCTAAGGTGAATCAATCACACATCAATTGGGACCAACAATTACCCACAACACATATGAATTATCAACAATGCAATGATTTTCTAATGTGACACTAGAGCATCAAGAGTTGACTCTATTCATCAAGGAAGTTCGTTCTTTTGCGTAGGTAGTTGTGGATCCCAAACTCCTCCTCCTCTACTCTCTATTAGCACATCTCACTTTAGAATGCAGCACACGATACAAGGATTGTCAAAAGTTCGCTCATCTCTCTCAAAAGAATGCCACAAGTCCGGCTCTAAGTACCATAAGCTTGCCCCTCATGTAAATCACTACTAATGTAAGCTCACTCAACTTGAAATCATGTAGGGCTTTTGCGGGATATAATGAAAGCTTTTAGACCAAGGTCGTATTTGTTGGAATAGAATGGTTTGATCTTTCCTTAAGCACTCTATTTTCTCTTTTCAGCTCATACTTTCTCGACTTTTTGAGTCATTTTCTTCTTCCTCGGGGGAACTAGAGAGACGTAACGTCGCTCTTTCTTGATCATGACATTCATTCTTCTCCTTTTCTATTTACTTCAGCCTTTTATCCTCATTTTCTTTTGAATTGCCTTCAACTCTTCACTTTATTCACTTTCTTCCTTCCCTTTTCTTCATTTCTTTCTCTTCTTTGTACCTTTTATCACTACAAACTCCTCGTCTCTCTCCCAAACTTATGTTTTTACCAATTATTTCTCAAGAATGCTAAGGAAAGATTGGGTGCCAAGAGAGGGTCATTTTAGAACGGATAAAGGCTTGTAACTTAGTTATTGAAAGACAAGGCTTCGGCTCAAAGGGGTTGACTAGGGATATCACATTGGTAGGTTGTGGAAGATTTCAATTTCAAATTGGATCAAGGAGAGTCTACAATCATTTCTCAATCCAAGCTACACTTAAAATTTCGCCTAGAAAAACACTCTGGGCAAGTTCTAGACTATTGGCACGGAAATTTGGGCTTGTAATTCAATACATCACCTCTCACACTGCTGGATTGCTAAAGAGAACGGAGTCGAGGGCCCACAACAACCCTAGCTAAGATTGAGAATCACAAATGGCTCGACTAAATCACTCAATGACTATTTGAGTCAACAAAAGAGTCTAAAGGTCACAACTAGAGCTCTTTTATGCCAACAACTTTGTTTTTAACCATAAGGTCAGAGGTAAATGTGTTGGTACCAAGTGAAGTATGCTCGAGACACTTTTTTTCATTACTACTGTATTTTGTCAAAACATAAAAGAAAACGGACTCAATCCCTTAAGAAGGTTGTCACGCCATCCATCGTTGGGAAAAACCACCCGGTTCACACAAAATCTACCTTTGGAAAGAACCGTAGCATTAAGAAAACCAAAGGCTTATTGTTCATTCAAAACGTAAAAAGAAGGTAACAAATTAAAAAGAAGCTACTAAAGTAAATAAGAAGTTATACTACTAAGGAAAAGCAAACTAAAGAAGCTATGAAGTAAACTACGGGTGGCGAGATAAATGAATATACAAACCGAAGTCAAATGAATATACACATAAGGGAAATGAATATTTACATCAAATGGGGAGAATATATACATACCAAAGGGAAAATAAGAATGAAAGAAAAATAGTATTGGAGTTATTACATGCCAAATGTCAAATTTTAATTACCCAAAATAGATCACCTCCCAAATGAAAAATAAGCATTGTCCTCAATGTTTAACAAAAATAAGAACAGGGAAGGGGTAGAGAGTTAAGAGAACTCCCTATGTGGTCTCTGTCTACATAGGATCATCAGCACCCTCTGTCTCCTCCAACTGTAAGTCATCATCTCCTGGCCGAGGGACAACATGGTTTTGAGCATCTGTATCATCTCCTCAGCAGTGTGTGCAGTCGCAACCGGCTCCTCAGAATGGCTGGTTGCTGCCTCTGCTGCTGGGACTGGCTGCTCCATAAGCAAGTCCAATGGAAGATCTCCAGCAGATGCAATCTTTGAACCTCCTTGCTCAGCTTCTCTACCGACTTCTTTGATGCTTAGGATCCACGCATCTTCTTGACCTGTTTGCCAAAATTCTTAATGACCCTCCCATGCATCTCCAGAGCATCAACAATGGTCTTCTGGGTCTCCAGAATCTTCTTCAATGTTTCCTCCATTGACGGAAGTCCCTATGGCTCTATTGGGTTTACTAGGACTAAGGACTGTGGTGCAACAACACTGGATATATCGGTCAGCTTTGTAATAGCTCCCTGTATCCAGTTGTTGAGACTCGCCAATGTTTGGGAGACTCGCAGCGCAGTCTGAGGATAAATAGATGAGGCCGGCACTGGTAATGGCACTGACAGTCTATCAAAAAAAGGCGGGCCGAAAGATGAGGGTGACATGGTTGCTGTTCAGGTGGAAGTACCGGCTGCGATGGAAGGCTCGGCAGCTGAATCATTAACCACTACAGCTGGCTCCTCAAACTGGCCAGTGGAGGTAGTAGCTTTACCCTTGAATTTTGGGTTGTCAGCTCCCTGAAGGTGGTACCATGAAAAAGGCTTCTCGGCCTTCACTTCTGTATCATAATGCTTCAGCTCCACCCCTTGATCCTTGAAATATTTTGTAAGGAAGTTCGGGTACTGATAAGATCTTTCACCCTTCTGGACAACTAAAGTGATGTTGGTGTACATGATGGCACCAACATTAATCGGATACCTCACCATAATTGAAGCCACCAAGACTGCACGGGGAAGTGGAAGCATGTTTTTATTGAGGCATGGGTCGTTTTCCACCCTTTTGCTTCAAAGTTTAGGGTGGATCGGACTATTGGAACTCCTGCTGTGAGCCACTGAGGTGCTGACCCTCAAATTGCCAGAATCTCAGCTAGCCATGGGCGAGCTGCATCACCCATAGCCAACATCTCCAAGTATTGGACTGCCTCCACTTCCTCAAACAGAGGCAGAGCTAGGATTTGAAGTGTGTGGGTTCTAAATTTTAAAATAAAATATTGCTTTGAGCGGGAATCGAATCCCCATCTTTCCCAGCGAACCCACAACCCTTACCGTTTAACCAAGACTCCTTTCGTTACTGGGTTCGACAGTGTATATTTATATAGATTTAGTAAATATTTCAATACAAATACAAGGTTCCGAAAAAAGTGACTGGGTTTGCTCGAACCCGCACCCACTAATGTAGCTCCGCCCCTGTCCTCAAACCCCACATACTTGTTCAGTGCACATGCGTTAAAGCGGATTTTCAGGTTCCGCACTTTTGTCACTTTAGTTCCCTTTTTGATGTGAGAAACATTTGCGTAGAATTCCTTGACCAGGTACTTATTTACATCTAGGACGCTGGTGGTGAACCATTTCCATCCTTTCCGCTCCTGGAATTGCCTAAGGACCTTGGGGTTGTGCTTGTTCAAATCTTTCATCAGAAATTGTCGCTCAAGAGTGAGCGACATGTGTGGCCACCATTCCCTAAACTTTGCAAAGGCGACATCACTAACAAATCTATCCTCCCATACCTATGGTTTCTTAGATCTCTCCAGACCTCCTACTGCAGTATCACCCCCTCTCCTATCGTCTGGGACATCATCGTCATCGTCCATATTAATTGGGTCAGCTGGAGCATGTGAGAAAGAGGGCTCAGAATCTTGACTACCCTCTTCTGAACCTTCAGACCAACTGGCAGAAGAAGATGACTCATCTACTAAGTGAAATCTACCAGGAAATTATTGTGCCTTGGCTTCCGGCTGTGATTGCACGGAGTTACCCTCAGAAGCTTCCCCAGATGGGACATATTCACTAGTTTCCGAGGGTTCGGGAGGTCTGGTGACTGTAACTTTCTTAATTATAGCCTTTTGAAGTGCTAGAGGTAGGTTTCTTTTACCTCGGCCTCGACCTCGGCCTCAGGAGGGTTCTGCCCTCCCTTGTGATGCATCTTCTCTACCACGTGAGCGAACCATTGTCTGCAATGCATAAGGATAAGAGTCAGTTAGATTTTGTAAACCACAGGTGAATGCATAACAATTATAGTAAAGCAGTCTCAGAAGGCCCAGTGCGGACCGCACAAAAGTGAGTGCGGCCGCATAACAAAAAGTGCGGACCGCACAACTACGGGTTCAGACTACTAGGGTCTCTGATGTTTCATCAGTGCGGACCGCACAAAATATGAGTGCGGCCGCACAAGTCCACAGCGGAACGCACAATTTTGCGTGCGGCCACACAATTCAAGCACACAATTTTCCTAACTCAGAGAGTTGCGGATCGCACAAAAGTGTGTACGGCCGCATAGCCTCTAGTGCAGACCGCACAAAACAAACAAAATTCACGGGCACTTTTTAGGGTTCATGCAATCTTTTCATAATCTAGACATGGTTTGCACAATTAAACATAGATATCTACTTACCCAGACCCCAATTAACACTTAATATGCTACCCACATGATTGTAAGCAGAAAAAGACTAACTATTGACATTTTAGACATATAATTAACCCTAAATCAAAGAACAAAATAAAATAAAAGATGCAAAATCTATAGATGGAATTAACATACCATTTATGAAGATGCAGGTGATTAAATGAGGGACAATTTGAGAGCAATGAGGAAATTTACTGTGCTAGTCTAGTGTCAGGGCTCAGAAGATCGAAAAGTATAAAATGAAGAGAGAAACCCTATTTATACTTTTACCCATGGCCCCCAGATTTTTACCTGAGTGCGGCCGCATAATTCTGATGTGAACCACACTCTTTACCTGCCTTTGAGAAGTTTCGCTGCGGACCGCACAAAAGTGAGTGCGACCGCAGCATTAGTGCGGACCTCACAAAAATGTATGCGACCGCAATTTGTTCAGCATTTTTGACAGGCCAAATTTCATAGATCATGCATTTTAACACTTAGCCAAATTTTCTTTCACAGTCCCTGCCATGCACACCTATTCCTGCATACACTTCAAAACTAGTTAGCACATAACAAAGCCTATCTAATCTAAAGAAGAAAAACAAAAGAAAGAAAAAGACATGGGTTGCCTCCGAAGAAGTGCCTCATTTAACGTCGCGGAACGGCGCATGTTACCATTAATCACTTGAAATAGAGCAACGCCATAACATGGCCATCATAAACCTTGCCAAGATAATGTTTAACCCAGAGCCCGTTGACTCTAAACACCTCACCATTCTTATTTTTCAAATCTAGAGCACCAAAGGGTGTCACATATACAACTTCTAATGGGCCACTCCACTTTGATTTCAGCTTTCTCGGGAACATCCGCAACCGAGAGTTGAACAACAACACAAGATCACCTTCTTTGAATTCTTTGTTCTGGATATACTTGTCATGGAGGTACTTCATCTTGTCCTTATACAAGGACGAACTAGAGTATGCATGGAACCGGAACTCATCAAGTTCATTCAATTGCTCCACCCTAAGATTTGCAGCTATATCCCACTCAAGGTTAAGCTTCTTCAATACCTACATAGCCTTATGCTCAAGTTCCACCGGTAGGTAAGAAGCTTTCCCGAACACTAAACGATACGGAGATATACCAATTGGTGTTTTGTAAGTTGTTCTATAATCCCAAAGAGCACTGTCAAGTTTCTTCGACCAATTTGTCCGGTTAGCATTCACAGTCTTTGATAGAATACTCTTGATCTCCCGGTTGGAGACTTCAACGTGTCCACTTGCTTGAGGATGATAGGGGGTCGATATTTTGTGAGTGACACCATACTTGGAGAGTAAAGTATCAAAATCTTTGTTGCAAAAATGTGATCCTCCATCACTAATGACGGCCCTTGGAGTACCAAACCTTGTGAATATGTTCTTCTTTAAGAAAGCTACCACACTCTGAGCTTCATTGTTGGGCAAAGCCACAGCTTCAACCCATTTGGACACGTAATCCACAGCTACCAATATATAGGTGTTCCCATATGAGCTCACAAACGGGCCCATAAAATCAATGCCCCAAACATCAAAAATATCAATCTCTAGGATGGTGGTGAGAGGCATCTCATTTTTCTTGGATATCCCACCGCCCCTTTGGAATTCATCACAACGCTTAACGAGATCGCTAGCGTCCTTGTAAAGGGTAGGTTAATAGAATCCACAACTTAGCACCTATGTAGCAGTCCTCGCTCCACTATGGTGACCACCATATGGCGAAGAGTGGCAAGTTTCAAGAATACTCAATTATTCTTTTTCTGGTACACATCTTCGGATAACACCATCAGTACAAATTTTGAAGAGATATGGCTCATCCCAATAGTAATCCAAGCAGTCCCGTTTGAGCTTTTTCCTTTGGTTTGAAGAGAATTCATTCGGAACAATGCCACTCATAAGATAGTTGGCCACATCGGCAAACCATGGAATCCCAATCATAGAAATGGAAATGAGTTGTTCATCAGAAAAGAATCATTGATCTCAAGGCCATCATATATCCTCCCCTCCTCCTCCAATCGAGACAAGTGGTCTGCCACTTGATTCTTACTACCCCTGCGGTCTTGAATCTCTAGATCAAACACTTGCAATAGAAGCACCCACCGCATCAACCTTGCCTTAGAGTTTTTTTTGCTCATCAAATAACGAATTACCGCATGTTCGGTGTGAACAATCACCTTTGTACCCATTAGATACATGCGGAACTTCTCCATAGCAAAGACAATGGCTAGGAGTTCTTTCTCGGTCACCGTATAGTTGACTTGGGCCTCGTTCATGGTCTTGCTAGCATAGTAGATCAGATGAAAGATCGTGTTAATTCGTTTCCCCAATACCGCTCCAACCGCCACATCACTTGCATCACACATGAGCTCAAATGGTAAGCTCCAATTTGGCGCTGTGATAATAGGAGTGGTAGTCAACTTATACTTGAGTAGTTCAAATGCCTTCATACAATCTTCATTGAAAAGGAACTTGGCATCTTTCTCCAAGAGTTTGTACAAGGGGTTTACCACCTTAGAAAAGTCCTTGATGAATCGGCGGTAAAACCCCGCATGACCTAGAAAGCTCCTCACTCCCTTTACGGAAGTAGGGGGAGGGAGTTTGGATATCACTTCAATTTTTGCTTTATCAACCTCAATACCATTCTTGGAAATCTTGTGACCGAGGATAATGCCCTCATCGACCATAAAGTGACAACTTCTCCTAATTCAACACCAAGTTAGCTTCCTCACAACGTGCCAATGCCTTATCCAGCTTATCCAAGCACTCTTCAAAAGAATTTCCAATGACAGAAAAATCATCCATGAAAACCGAGAGAGAGTCCTCCACCATATCGGTGAAGATGGCCATCATGCACCGTTGAAAAGTTGTCGGTGCATTGCATAACCTGAATGGAATTTGCGAGAATACGAAAGTGCCATAGGGACAAGTGAAAGTGGTCTTCTCTTGGTCTTCAGGAGCAATAAGAATCTGGTTTTACCCAGAATACCCATCAAGGAAGCAATAATAAGCACGTCCAGCTAACCTATCCAACATTTGATCAAGAAATAGAAGTGGAAAATGGTCTTTCCGAGTAACTTTGTTGAGCTTCCTATAATCCATGCACACTCTCCACCCGGTTACAGTTCTTGTGGGGATCAATTCATTTTTGTCATTTGTTATCACAGTCATGCCCCCTTTCTTTTGGACACATTGCACCGACGAGGTCCACGAACTATCGGAAATGGGGTAAACAACCCTGGCATCCAACCACTTGATGATCTCTTTCTTTACTACCTCTTGCATAGCCTCGTTCAATCATCTTTGATGTTCCACAGAGGGTTTGGCATCCTCCTCCAAATGATTTTGTGCATGCAAAAGACGGGGCTTATACCCCGAATATCCGCCAATGTCCAACCTATTGCTTTCTTCCTCCTTTGGAGCACCACAAGGTTGGAATCTACCTGCACGTTAGTTAAGTAGGAAGAAAGAATAACATGTAAAGTGGAAAAAGGGCCTAGAAACTCATACCTGAGGTATGAAGGCAAATGCTTTAACTCCAAGGTGAGAGTCTTTCGGTTTTCGAGATCCAAGGAAAGTTTTTGGGGCTTACAAGTATATGATCCCATTCCTTGCAAAGCATTGACACATTCTACAAAGCCTTCCTTCTCATCCTCATCATGATTCAACAACACAACTTCCAAAGTATTTTCCACATTTATCACATCACTTGTGTCATCAACAATTACTTCGGTCACAAGATCCACGAACGAACACACTTCATTGCTATTTGGCTGCCTCATTGATTTACAAATATGGAATACCACTTTTTCATCGCCCACCCGAAAGGTGAGCTCACCAGCTTCCATATCAACTAAGGCCTTCCCTGTAGCAAGGAAAGGTCTCCTCAAAATGATTGGCACCTCGTAGTCAACCTCACAGTCAAGTATCACAAAATCTGCGGGAAGGATGAACTTTCGACCCGAACTAACACGTCATCAATTATCCCCAATGGCCTTTTCGTTGTTCGATCCGCTATTTGCAACCACATGGATGTGGATCTTGGTTGCCTAATCCCTAACGTTTTGAACACAGAATATGGCATCAAGTTAATGCTTGCCCCCAAATCACATAAAGCTTTGGTGAAATCGGCACTCCCAATGGTACACAGGATTGTGAAAGCACCAGGGTCTTCCAACTTTGGAGACATGAAGTTCACCATAGCACTCACTTGATGTGTCATTTTGATCATTTCATAGTTCATCGATCTCTTCTTTGTTACCAAATTCTTCATGAATTTGGCATATCCCGGCATTTGTTCTAAGGCTTCAACCAACGACACATTTATGGACAAACTTTTCATCATATCAATGAATTTCTTGAATTGATTCTCATTGTTTTGCTTTGCAAGTCTTTAAGGGTATTGAGGAGGAGGCCTTGGCATTGGTGCCTTAGCCTTTGGCACTACCGGCGCCGGCATATCAGTCACGTGCTCCCTAGACGGGTTCACTTCTTCTTACGTCTCCTCCACATTTTCATCAATATCAATCCTCGCTTCTTCATTAGCTTGAACATCATTTCTTGGCTCATCATCATCTTGCACCAACACATCATCACCCACATGTATTCTTTGGTTTGAGGTACTAGCAACTCCACCTCTCCCACTTCTTGTTGTCACGGCCATTACATGCCCTGTATTCCCACCTTTAGGGTTCACCACCGTATCACTAGGTAGTGCCCCATTTGGGAGAATATTTAAAGTTTGAGAAATTTGGCCAAGTTGAACATCCAAGTTGTGGATAGAAGTGTTGTGGGAGGCTAATTGGGCATCGGAGTCGGCGTTTTTCTCCATCATTTGCTTAAACATATTTTCAATCCGTCTCATTTCACTATTGGAATAACTAAGACCTTGCGACGGATATGGAGGGGGTTGCTTGGTTGTTGATACATCGGAGGCCTCTAAAAGCTCGACCCCCGATTTCATTAATTGCTATTGTCCCCCCCCCCCCCTCCTCTTGATTATTGTTGCCTCCCCAATTGTTTTGATTGTTGCTACCCCAATTACCTTGATTATTTCCTACCCAATTGCCCTGATTACCTTGATAACCCCAATTGCTTTGATTATTGTTATTTCCACCACTCTAATTTCCTTAGTGGCCTTGATTGTTCCAATTTCCATGGTTTCCTTGTGATCTCCATTATTGTTGATTTGGAGCATTGCTTCTTTGACCTTGATAATTGTTGACATATTAAACCTCTTCATCTTGCTCATCATTTGAATCATCTTGATTATACCCACTATTACTTTGCTCAAATTATTTCGGATGGTTTTGTACTTGTTGACCTTGTTGTCGTCTCTTGTTTACCATCATGTTCACCCCTTCCATAGCATTCACCTGGTTCGACCCTTGAACCTGTTGAAGCTGAGCGTTGGCCAATTGGTTCATGGTGGTTGTCAACTCCGCAATAGCTTGCCTATGATCATGTAGCTCCTTGTGTAGGTGAATAACATTTGGGTCACCCTGAGGAATATTGGCTCTACTTTGCCACACCGAAGAGGTGTCCGCCATCTCATCTAAGATTTCACAAGCTTTTGAATAAGGTGTGTTCATGAAGTTACCCCAGCGAGTTGATTTACCACACACTGATTCGTTGTGTTGATTCCCTTGTAGAAGGTCTGTTGGATCATGGCCTCGGTCATATCATTGTTCGGGCATTCTTTGACCATGGTACGATATCTATCCCAAATCTCGTGCAATGGCTCATTGGGCTCTTGTTTGAAAGCTAGAATTTCATCCCTTAGTGTAGCCATGTGCCCCGAGGAGAAGAATTTGGCAATGAACTTCTCGGCCTACTCATCCCAAGTGTGGATGGAATGATTGGGCAATCTCTCTAACCAGTCCAAAGCGTTTCCCCGTACAGAAAAGGGAAACAGCCTTAACCGCAGTGCATCCTCGGTGACATTTGTTTGCTTTCTCCCCCAACAAGTATCGACGAAACCCTTGAGATGCTTGTAGGCATTTTGGTGTGGAGCTCCGGTGAAGAAACCCCGCTGCTCAAGCAGTGTAAGCATCACATTGGTAATTTGAAAGTTTCCTGCCCTAATTCGGGGCGAGAATATTGCACTTGCATAACCCTCATTCAACAACACCTGGTGCATTGCTCTTGGTGGAGGCGGTCGACCTCACCTGTTTACTTGAGGCTCGGGATGAACCTCATCCACTTGATCGTCATCTACCTCCTCCCCTAATGGTAAATTTCCGAGAGGCTCGTTGTTAAGGGCCATTTTGTACCTAAAAGAAATTCACAAACAAAAATAGTGACTCGGAAGGAAGGAAAGATAAAACACACAAATACCTAGATATATAGCTAAATATGTTTAACTCCCCGGCAACGGCGTCAAAAATTAATTTCGGCCAAACCCACACCATAATTAAGTAGTGAGGCGGTCGATGCAATAATAAACCTAACGAAGGTGGGGATCAAATCCACACGGAATTAGAATATGGGATTAGGTATATATCTAAGTTAATTGCAAGTTTTGGCTCCAATTACACTTCCACAAACTTGATTGGTGTTCTACTTCTACTTTACTCAATTGTTTGCAAGTATAAAATTAAGGACAATATTTTTGGTTTTGAGTTTTCTAAATGATTAAAAGGGACTAGGGCCGTGACTTCTATCTAGGTGGTTATCTAATAGGTAGTAAACTCCTGGGCAAATTTTATTAGTTGGGGTCGTGATGTAGCAATCACATCTGGGTACTCACTCTATACCTCTCGGTAGTTTGAGTGATTTTGCCCAATTTGGTTTTCTCAAGTCCAATTAGGTATTTGCATAATGCAAGTGATATTAACTCAAGTCGGGTATTACTATCTCTAGGTTTAACTCTTTAATTGGGGTTATCAATTTCTTAAGTTCACCCCAATTTCTTGTTAGCCAAGTTTTCCTAGACTTAGTCTCTCTTTCTCAAGTAGAGGCCAAGTCAAATAGGCATGAATCAATATTTTGCAACTATTGATTCTAGGGTTCAATCATGAACAAGGATAAATATCACTAACCCAATCAAAAACAAGCCCTAAATTAAGCACCCATCAAATACCCACACTAGGGTTGGGTCACAACCCTAGCTAAAGATTTAGCTACTCATGAAAAATAAGAAAATACAAGAAGAAATTAAGATAGAATGCATAATAATTAATTAGACAAAGAAAATCCAATGTTAAGAAGTTAATCTAGTACAAAATTACTCAATACAGTAAAGAAAACGGCCCAGATGCACTTCTGAAAACTCGACATGCCCTAAAAATGACAAAAAGTTCTATTTATACTAAGCTGAAAATATCTGACAAAAATGCCCCTACGAAGGTTGTGCGGCCGCATAATTTTGGTGTGGTCCGCACAATGCGCTACTGCGGCCGCACGATTATCGTGCGGTCCGTATTCTTGGGAACTTGGGGGCTTCTGTGGTCCGCATAAAAATGGGTGCGGCCGCACTTATGATTATGCGACCGCACAAAACTGTTGCGGTCCACACTCCTTCTTGACACAGTTCTCTGATTCTTCAACCTTGCGGACCGCATAATAATGAATGCGGCCGCACTTGGCCTCTTGCGGCTGCATAATTTTGGTGTGGTCCGCATGCCTTTAGCTGGCCCAAAACTACTCTCTGAATTTCCCCTCTGCGGCCGCACTGCTTGCCTTTTTGCCCTGTTTTGGTTCTTGTTCACTTTTGACTCATTTATGAGTTGATTTTGACTTCTTTGGCTCGTGTCCCAATATTTCTACAAGTAAGCACATTTTGTTAGTTTTCGGGAATGCCTTTAAATATTTTTGAACTAAATCGCAAGTAAAAGAGAGCAAATAATCGATAAAATCCCCGCTTATCACTCACCTGGAGTGCATCCCAAAAGCATCCGCAACCATATCCTGAATTCTAGAATCATGATTTCTATTCTCCACCGACCTACTACTTTCACCAATAACCATGTTATAAAATATTCCACGGCTACCATCGATCTCTCCATGATTAGTCTACACAGAGTAATTCTTTATAAACCATTTCCTATAAAGATGAAGCTTAACTTCCTCTGATATTTTAAACTTCACACAATCGCACTTGACACAAGTGCACCTAATTACTCCTTCAATTTAGTATGATGAAATTAACATTGCATGTCTAATAAAGTTATCAACCCCTTATACACTTGACCCCGCCGGTTAGGATAATTCCTATTGTACATCCAAGTACGAGGTTCTATCTATACAAATAAAAATAAATTGAGATATTTCCATAAGTATTACAACTACTTAATATATTCTACAATTATAAATTAATTAAATTATTTTTAGTTAATTAAGATAATTATTTTTAATAATTACACCCAAAAGATTCAATATTTATACTTCAAAGTTCAATTCACATCCAAAAAGTTCAACCATTACCCCTAAAAGTTCAATTCATATCCTAAAAGTTCAACCCATACCCTAAACAATTCAATTAATACCCTAAATAATTTAATTACCCCTAAAAATTTAATTCACACACTAAAAGTTTAATTCACAAGAACAAATCCTAAAAATAAAATTCAATTCAAAGTTAATCATTCAATTCCTAACAAAACTACTCAGGTAAATACAAACTTAAACATTGAATTTATACCCTAGATAATCAATTCAATTAAATTCAATTTTAACATTACCTAAACCATAGATTTCAATCAAATTCAAATTTAAAAAATAATTAACTAATTCATAACGAAATAACAAGATATTAAAATTATACAAACAATGTAAGTTCAAATCGAAACTTGGAATTTTTAGGACGTGAAGGGGGAGGGACGGCGACGACAGTGGAGGCCGTAGCAACGGCCAGTGGCAACGTGGTGTGGGAAATCGGATTTGTGTGAGGAAAATAGAGAAGGGGAGGGGAAGGGTGTTGTGTGTGTGAGGGAGAAGAGAGGGGGGAGTTAGAAAATTTTGAGAAGAGAGTAAGAGAAATGAGGGGGAAATCTCGTATTTGGGATCTCGATTTAGAATTACCGACCAACGTTAGTCGGTACACTAAGTGACCGGGTGTTGACTGTGTTTGACCATTAACCGACCAACTTTGGTCGGTTATTTAAAAAAATTAAATTATTTTTTTTGTGTTTTTATTTCTTAAAATATTATAAACTATAAAAAAATAATATAAACTATAAGCATTTATTTTATTCACATATATACTTACTATAAATAATTATAAACTATAAGCATAATCTTTATAAATAATTATATTAACGAATTACTTTTAATAAATTATAAGTATATATTTTATTCACACATATATATAATTAATCAATCATAATAAAAAAAAATAAAGGTATATATATGATACGTTTATTTTATTTGAATTTCACATATATATATATAAGACGTTTATTTTATTCGAATTTCACATTTCGTCTTATATATTCATTCGCTTTATAACTAATTATAAATCACATAGATAAATATATATCGGTCAAGACGTTTTACCTTTTGTATTCATCTATCTAAGTTAATTTTTTAAGTTATAATTAAGTACATAAGTAATTTCATACACACACTATATTGAAATTGATGATCAATCACATACATTACTACGTACGAAAACTTTATCAATTGATGAATTGATAAACCAATATTATTCTATTTTAAATATGATTAGTCGATTGTTATATTAACTCGTTTATTTAATGCTAATAACTTCTTTTGTTTCTTTAATATGTAATCCATATATACATTTCAAAGATGTTTAGTATTAATTCTTCTACATTTCATTCATTCATCACTAATAATGCATGACATAGATTAATCGATATAGGTCGAGACGTTTTGTTTTTAATATTCATCGATGCATCTAAGTAAGTTATAAGTCGATGAATAATTTACAAATAGATATATTTGATGATGGTCAATTATATATACTAATTAGATTATTGTTTCTTCACAAGTCTATCCCCAAAAGAACTCGGCCCTGTGGCCCTATCGCTTCGTGTTCCTAAATGCGGCTATACCTATATATATATATATATACACACACACACACACACCTCATTGTACTACTTTAACTATATATAGTTTGTTATAGTATATGTTAGTGTATTCATTATTTGTATTTCAAAATAAAGTGTTAATGAATTATATTTATATTATTTAGATAGTAAATATTAATGTGATTCAAAAGTTTGACCATGTTTGACCTATAAACCGACCGAAGTTGGTCGGTTATTTTTCAAAAATTATATTTACCGACCAACGTTGGTCGGTAAAATCTTACCATGCAATAATCGACCAACTTTGGTCGGTAAATTTAACTATAAATTTTATAAAATATTTTAAATAATAATATAATTATTAAAATTTAAAAAATTGGGTCCACATTAACGACCAATATTGGTCGATAATCAAAAAGGTGCTTTGACTAAGCAAGTCTGACTAATGCGGTCAAATATTAGACCAATATACCGATCAATTTCGGTCGGTATGCAATTTTTAAAAAAATGTAAATTTTTTTTTTTGGGTAGTTTCCGTTCGTGTTGGACGGTTTTTTTGTCGCTTTTGTTGACCGACCAACATTGGTCGGTATCACTTGGTCGGGTTTTTCCGGATTTCTAGTAGTGGGCAAAGGGATTAGACGTCCCCCATGCTCTGGTTCCTTGCGGCGGATCCAGAATTTAAATTTGATGGGTTCAAACTAACATTAAATTCATTATACCGAAGCTATGAGTTCAGTTCTAACATTTATTTAGGTAGCAAAATGTTATATATATATATATATATATATATATATATATATATATATATATATATATATATATATATGGGTAGAATACATCCGCCTTTGCTGCAACTAGCTCAATGACTATGACAAATGTGAGACATGAGTACAAAGTATCTCCTGTCATATTTGGATATGATTTTGATTTTTGTGATGCTATAAATTGTTTCTTTCATTTGTGTTGTATATGGGTAGTCCACCAAGTTGGCTGGCAGATTTGTGAGGTTGCAATTTCTTACCTAAAATCTAGAACATCGGGATGCCTAACTGGATCCATCTGTTACCTAATATTGCAATGCAAATGCTCCTTGTATTTGGATTGATCTCTTAGTTCAATTAGGCAAACCTAAAATTAGATTGCACAACTGAAAAATTATTCTGCACTCACCAATCTTGAAACAGGAATTAATCACAAACGTTCAAAAATAGAAAAGAAAAAGAAAATAAATTAGGGGAGAACGTGTTCAACGAGATGCCACCTAATTCCTGAGGCCATAGTTTGTCTACAAATTACATCTATCACTTCCAACTTCCTATATATATATTACACAACAAAGACTTCATATACTATACGGCTATACGCTTAAGCACATAGAGATCCAAACCTTTAGTTTAATTAGCCGGTGTCCGAATAATCTGATTTACGCAAATGTGCCTTTTTTAAGTCACAATTTAGATTTTGTCTCTATTTTAAAAAGTTACTCTATATGAATATAACTCTTGGAAAATCATTCCTTCTAGATAATATTAGATTCTAATGTTTGTTCATATAATTTTCAATTTGCTCATAAATCATTAGACTGTTTCCAATAACTTACAAAACATTAGACCTCGGTTTAACAATCTTTCATCAAATTTTCAGTTTGCTCAGAAAGATCTTTAGACCAAGGTCTAAAAGGCCATCAATTGCGAGAGAATTAAAAAAAAAAAAGAACATTTATTAAATGAAAAGTACTATTTATGTCAGAATACCAATACATGCATTACTCTTTTGTCGCAACAAATACGAACTTAATATATATAATCTAAATGTAGTTAGTCTTTCCATACACTGTTCCACCGCGCGTTTTGCATGCCTAAGTTATAATATGAGAATGTAAGTCACGAGTACTTTGTTTTTAGGAATATATCTTACGTTAGGTGTTACATGGGAGAGTGTAATCCCGTCATAATACGTTAGGTCCAAAAAAGTGAAAAACTTGGTCCATTGTATTAAAAGAGGCAGCCATGTTTCAACAACCACGTTTAGATTTTTCCTGGTATTAGTTATATTCATTTAACACATGTAGATACTATTACGAAATAAAAATATAGACAACGTGATTTTACAATTTTAGTTTTTCATACACTGTTTAAGCGCAGCAGTCTTCGTCCTCCCTTTTGCCCTCTTCAAGCCAAGGGCCTACCCCTAAAAAATAAGAAAAAAAGACAAAAAACATACCTCAAAGACATAACGAAACAAACCCAAGAAAAATAGACAAATAATTCATATTCAATTAATTATATCGGGAAAAACTCAAGTCCATCTTATCACCTTTAATTTTGTTTTCGTACAACTAAATTATGTCTCTGGTTAACTATTTGAATATTTACCTGAAATATGACATATCTCTACTTTATCCCAATTTCCAACAATTTTTGGGGTTATGAAAATAGTCCATTGAACTTTCTGGTTCATGAATTTTTTCGACTAGTTAAGAGATTGAACAAACTTACCAAAAATTATACTACTACTACTATAATGAAGGGACACTAATTAACTGATAAACCTCAAAATGTGAATAATGCATGAAAAGAGAAGGAAAAAGGCATAAGAACCCTTGAACTAAGGTCGAATTGTGAAATACATAAATTTATTTTCGTTTTCTTTTCTTATTCTAGCGTATTCTCTTTCTTTTATTTTTCTTTGTTCATTATCTTACGTACTTCTTTATTCATTTTTGCAATCCTTACTCAGCGGAACGTGGTAAATTGATCCTTCATCCTATTGGAGTAGTTTATAAAGATCAAATTAAATCTTTCGTTTAGTACCTTATTGGACTAGGGTGAGTATATGTTGTATGTTGGTGTTATGAATTATGATAATTATTTGGTGGTGATTTAATGATGGTTTGGTTACCCTAAATTTAAATTTTTAAATTTGGGTTTTCAGATCTAGTTATTGGCATGGCGTTCAAATATTTTTGATTGTGAGTTCAGAAGAATGCCGGAGAACTTTGGTAAAATACAGAGGTATATGATCTACTCTTTGTGTTCAATTAAATGGTCTCGGTTCTCAAATAGTAATAAACATATTTATTGTCATATATATATATATATATATATATATATATATATATATATATAATAATAATAATAATAATAATAATAATAATAATAATAATTGTGTTGCCTTCATCCCTCACCAACCCCCAACAGTTATCCCCACGATATATAATCATATATAAAGCTAAAGAAAAAACACACATCACATCTACTTCATCCCTTTCTCTTTCTTTCTCTTTTCTAATTTATTTTTTAAATATAAATACTCCACTTGTATATATCTATATACCTCTGTCACTTGACTTTTTCAAGCTGGCTGCTGAGTCCACACTTACCATTTTTGTGCTCTACAAGTTGGTTGCTAATGGAGTTGGTGAGTCCTCCATTTTCCTTTAACAATTAACAACTTCCTTATTTTTGAATTTCCTTTAAAATTGGTCTTTCAAAAAAAATGGGAAAAAAAGAAAAGGGGAATAAAGAATTTGAAATTGGATTACCTTCCTTCAGTCACCTAACTTAGTTAGACTTGTACCAACCCACATTGCCTTTATACTTTTGGCGAGGAAAAAAAAAAGAACATTTTTTAATGTTTAAATTCTTTTTTTGAGATTCTTGAATTGTTGGGGTTGAGTTATTTTTTCAGGTAGTGGAATCAGGGGTGAAGAAGATGGAGGAGGGAGAGGCAACGAGGAGGAACCAAACTCTAATTTGTGCACCAATTATGGCAGACACAGTGGATCAAATGTTGAATCTAATGCAAAAGGCTAAAACTAGTGGTGCTGATCTTGTGGAAGTTCGGTTGGATAGCTTGAAAAGCTTTAATCCTCAATCAAATATTAATACTATTATCAAACAGTCCCCTTTGCCTACCCTTTTCACTTACAGGTTTTAATTCCAAATTTAAGCTCCAAAGATTGTCTCTTTATTATCTTTTTACACTAGTGAATGTGTCATATCTGAATTGGGTTGCTAAAGTTTGTTCCTTTGTGTGTGTGTGTATGTGTGTTTTAATTCTTTTGTATTTGTGATAGCTGGAAGCTGAATAGTGATGATTAAGATTCTATCTTCTTTTCTTGTTTTGCTAGGAAATCCAAAAATAATAAGGAGAATAAGCTTGACCTGTATTAATTTTAAGGATTCGGGATTTCTTACTACAAGCTGAAACAGATAAATTGAAAATGAGTGGGGGAGAGATATGTAGCATACAGTAGCAAATTTTTGATTTGCTAAGGGAGGGATAGGCTAGTGGAAAAGGCTCTCCGCCTCCAAGGCTCCAACCATGAGGTGGAGAGTTTGAGTCACCAAGGGGACAAGCAGGAAAACAAGGAACAAACCCTAGAGGAGAGATTTTTTTTTGTTTTTTAGGAAGGAAATCTAGATATTACAGGATCATGAGAAAAGGGCTCTGGAACTGAACAAGAGACTTAGCTGATTAATGCTCTGGTCCTTAATGAAATGGACTTAAGCATGACCTCTGCTTAGGTTGATAAGATTAGCCAAGTGCAGTCAACTTTTGGCCGGAAGAAATGCTATAGCTTCAAAATTTTGTATTCATAAAGAAGTGTAATACATAGGTTTAAAAGAGAAATTGACTGGTACTGGATCTCCACTGAATCTCTAGCCATTTTCAATTGCCAATTTCTACAATGAAGTTTTGTAAAATTCCATCCTCCAGTTCATTGTGAAGCCTTTTACTGTTCGAATTCATACTGAAAATGTATATGTTTTATCTGTTGCTCTGGAATGTTACATCCCTATTTGGTAAGATGCAATCTTTGCCCCAGTGGAAGTTGAGAATTAGGGTATAAGGTTAGATAGTCGAGTGTGTTCCTTGGCCTTACCAGTAGTATTAGTATTAGTCTTATATTCTCCCTAGTCGTGGGTTTCTACTACTATTTGTTGTTTCTTTTGCTTCGATTTTCTTGTTGGAGTGTTGGTGTTACTGTTTGTTGCTACGACTTTGTTTTCATCTTTCCTTGAGCCGAGGGTCTACCGGATACAATCTCTCTACATTTTCAAGGTAAGGGTAACCCCACTTGTGGGATTATACTGAGCTTGTTGTTGTTGCTATCTTTTCCCCCAGGGCTTTGGTCTAGTGGTAAGAGCGCAACTCGTGATGTGCGGGTTTAGGTGCACGTCACGGGTTCGAACTCTGCCGCAAACAAAAGCCCGGTATTTAAGTGGATAAGGGTGGGAGAGGGGGGGCACTTAGCTTTGAACAATATGCCGCTGGGCCTTGAGGATTTCTCGGTTATCCAAAAAAAAGGTGCGATCTCTTTTCTTTCAGTTAAAAACTTGTCACCAGCTTGACTTGCAATAAATTAGAGCACAGAAGCAGTCCCCGCTTGCAAGATTTGCCTTAAAGTTAGGATGAAAGGGAATGAAAATGCTTTCCCCTGGTTGATCCCACTTCACTTTTGATTAGTACACTGTATGTTCTTCGATTTGCAGCTATAGTTTGGGTGTGAGGCAGGGGTAAATATTAGCAAGGTAAATATCTGACATCCTGTAGATACACGCATAAGGAGCACTAAAATCTAGCTTAGACCATCCTAAAGGCAGAGGGATACGGTTGCTTGCTACTATCTAATTTGTCCCTGCACCCTGGAAGACATTAATGGCACTAGGATCTTTTCTATATAAGTTTTGACCAGTTGACTTTCTCATCACTAGCTTCTTCAGGACACCAATTGCATTAACTCAGAAAGATATTAATCTTTCTGTCTGGCTTATTATAACCTAAATGAGCCATTTTCTTTATTTATATTGATATTCTTGTTCGTCAACAACCTGCGCTTCAGTTTTATGCATGTTTTCACATGGAAATTTGTGAACCACACTTCAATAACACAAGCAGGGATAAGCATGCTTTTTGGTGCAATGCCTATTAAACAGTTTCGACCTTATAAAACTAGGACACTTCTATGTCTTCATGCAAGATATTCTGGGCTTGACTAGCTCTGAGTTCAACCTTATGATGGAATTTGTAGCAGTTGCGAACAAGTGATATTAAATATTTGTTCTTTTACAATAAAGGGCAGTACGACGCACTAAGCTCTCGCTATATGTCGGGTCGGGGGAGGGACATATAATTACAATTTACGTTTATAATTATAGCTCTACTTCCTGATTTATAGTTCTCCTCTTACTTCATTTCGAATAATGTTCTTCTCTTACTTCTAGACATTGAAAAGCGCATTTTAAAATTTTCCTACATTGCCCACGTTTCTAGGCCCACTTGGGAGGGTGGTCAGTATGCTGGTGATGAAGCAAGTCGACTGGATGCACTTCGATTAGCAATGAAGTTGGGAGCTGATTATATTGATGTTGAGCTAAAGGTATTGATTCTAAACAAAAATGGCCCTTCCCACCTTATCCTAGAAATAAAATAAAATATAAAATGATGACCTTTCCCTGAGTAGCTGCTGCTAATTGTTCTCAAATGAATTTCAGTTAAAGCATAAGAATAAGAGCCCGTTTGGCCAAGCTGCCAAAAGGTGCTTATTTTGAGAAGTGTTTTTGTTCAAAAGTGCTTTTTGGAAAAGTACTTGTGTAAAATTACAGTTTGTGTTTGGCTAATTCGTTTAAATAGTGCTTTTTGCAATCTCATTGTGTTTGGCCAATCTTTTCAAAAAGTACTTTTAAGTATCAAATTACGAAAAAGGATAGTGAAGGTTCAATTTGCATTTAGTATTATTTAAAAAAGAAAAATAAATTTAAACATTTATTATAAAAGAATTCTAAAGTAAAAATATAAACTAAAAATTTCAATCAATATAAAATATAGTTATTACAAAGCAATAACATTGACTATTTGGTATTACCTACGGTTTACATGATAATTTAAATATGTCAAAATATATAATTCAATATAAATTTAAATTCTACTCTTAGGAATAGGAGAAAGAGAATAAAAATATGTTTAAAACTAAAAAGAGAAGAAATGTATAGTAGAAATAAAAAGGAAAAGGAAACGAAAATTATTAAAATAATGAGGGATAATTTGAAAAATATATATTTATTGTAAGGATATTTTTGTCTTGAATAAATTAATTTTTTGCTTCTTCTTCTTGGAAGAAGTTAGAATTTGTAGCTTCTCCCCAAAAACAGAAAAACTGCTTCTGCTGCTGCTCAAAAGTACGTTTTCATCTTGGCCAAACACCTTAAATTTTTCAAAAAAGTACTTTTTTGACAAAAAAAAAAGTACTTTTGGCCTCCTAGAAGTTTGGCCAAACAGGCTCAAAGAATGCAAGGCCAATCAATCTGGTTACCTGAGTTCATATCTCCAGAAAGTTGACTTAAATAGAAATTTTGAAGCATCTTAATAGGTGTATTAACTTGCCAGTTTTGTATTGAGACTTTGAACGTGACTTTGTTGAAATGTATGGCCTGTGATGCTTCTTGCAGCATGAAGGAGCATTGATCAATTTTGCAAACGAAGGATCACTTCCTGTTGGTTATTCCATATAAATGTTAAATATATGATATCTACATCTTTGCTAGCTTTAGATCGACATTCTTTATAGTTTGAGTCTTCATTTCTTCTTCCTTTTTGCTTTGACGGACACTTGATCAATAAATAATAGTTGCTGCTTTCCTTATGCTTTTTGTTTCTTTTTCTCCCACTCCTTTAGGCTATTGACGAGTTCAATACTGCTCTACATGGAAATAAGTCAGCAAAATGCAAAGTTATTGTTTCTTCTCACAACTATGATAATACACCATCATCTGAGGAGCTCGGCAATCTAGTAGCAAGAATACAGGCATCTGGAGCTGACATTGTGAAGTTTGCAACAACTGCACTGGATATCACCGATGTTGCACGTGTATTCCAAATTACTGTACATTCTCAAGTAAGCGGCGTAAGTAGTATAGCAAGTTTTTCAAGCCATAACTTGCTTTCAAATTTGTTTGGTGATAAATCATGGTTTCTCCTGAGCTGGATTTGGTGCGTGATAATAATAGCTTGAATCTAGAAGCAGGTTGCCTCTTGTAGATTTGTAGTAGGCCATACACACCAATAAGTTAGGTATAGTTGGATAAACTTCTGATCGGGTATACATTAATAACCTAGATATATGTAAGGGTAATAAGAGGGACAAAGACAATGAGAATAGCTTCCAAAATTAACTGTTTTTCTTTCCCTCACCTTCTCTCTCCCCGAAAAAGGTGGGGGTTTGTTAAATCTTAATTATCTGATGATATTTCCCATTGCAAGAAGAACTCAAAGGTAGATAGTAGAATCAATATTGTTGTATGTATCAATGCCTTTGAGACATTTTCTCAAGTGAATGACATCTGATATCACTTGTCAATTAAGGGGCCTTTTGGTATGTCAAGTGATGAGGTTGTACTATATGCTTTTGGGCTGAAATAAGGTGATTTGTGGATGATAGATTATAACATCATTGGATTCTAGTGAAGGGCTGATGGATTCTTATTTGGTGAGACCCAATAGGATGGACCGCTGTAGGGATTTAATATTGTGAGACTGACACTCAACCTTGTATGTTCTATTGAATATAAAAATAATCCCTTCAGTTGGAAATAATTCTATTTAATTTTCAAATATTCCATTAATATATTTTTGGACTAAGGAAGTTGGAAGTGGGGTATAAGAGAGGCGGATGACCATTGATTGTGGAAGATGGTCCATTTTGCAAATTAACCAGGCATGAAGGAAAAATTGAATTGGAGGAAGGAGTCACTGGATGGGGCGCTTGGTGGACGAGAAAGGGTTAAAGGAAACATTTATTCAACATCTGGAGCTTTTTTTTTGGGTGGGGTGGGGTGGGGGTGGGGGGTGGGGGGAGCAGTTGGGATGGCAATAAAGCAATAGGTAAAAGGATTTATGCCTTGTCAAGAGGCTGCATTCAAGGGGTTGTTTGAGAAGTAATCCTCTAGATAAGCCACAAGGAAAAGGAGGTGCACCAAGCAGGGGCCACTAGTCCACCCTCCAATTTGGTGCAGAAAATTACAAGAACCTAGGTTCAGGTATATATGCGCACTCCAGGAACCTAACTGCCCGATAAAGATAAAAAGATATCTTTATCATTTTTTTGAAGTTCCTAGATTTTGAGCCTGGATCTATAAAGATATGCACATGAAAAATAGGTTAAAATGATTATTAGTATTACACATGTGTAACTCATCATGCACCCAGTGGTGTGGCCTCATGGCCAATGAAGTGTGTACATACCTTAGAGACCAGAGTTCAAATCCCACTGGGTCACCACAAACTCTAGGTTTCTAGCCATCTTTCAGAGCCTTGCTGGACAAAGTCACTCGGTACTTGTGCTGGTGGAAGGTAGTACGTACCAGCTGGAGTAGTCGAGGTCCGTACAAGTTGGCCCGATCACCCCGTTTTTAAAAAGAAAAGAATTGTGTAACTCATCATGAAATGGACGCAATCACTGTCCAGCTTCAAGGCTTGGTTTAGCAATTCATAGTGTATGATTGGGTTAAATGACCAAATATGCAAAAGTCATCCTACTACATCATACTTTGCGATGTTTTTCATTTGAATGATATTGTGGTGGCAAGCTAGTCTTCTTTGACCCCCAAATGGATAAAGTGGGATCTAGTTCAGAACTAAAGAAGATTGAAAAGCTTAGATTTTAGATACTTGGCTGCATTTGATCTAATTTATTTCTTGAATTCCTGGAAAATCATAAATTTAGACTTTCAAACCAATTGATGGAATGCAATAACTAAAACTACAAGTTGGACCTCCTTTGTTTTTCCATATTTTGGAATATAAGAATGAAATCAGCATACATTAGTTTCTCCAATCATAAGCTGGTTGTCATCATGGTTGAAGTTCGTTTTTTTCCTGCTCCCACTATAATATTTTTCACATGCATAAATGCAGAAATGTATTTATTTGTTATTTAGGTTTTGTTATGCGTAATATATTTGTCCCCCATCTCCTTGAGCCTCTGTTTTTTTTTTTTTTTTGAGTTTGCTGCTTGACTATGAGCTTGCTTGCATTTTGAGATGCTTCTCGTGATTAAACATCAATGCATTTCTTGCACTTTGTTCAAATAGGTACCAATAATAGCCATGGTCATGGGAGAGAAGGGTTTGATGTCTCGAATACTTTGTCCAAAATTTGGTGGATACCTCACATTTGGTACTCTTGAAGTAGGAAAAGTTTCGGCTCCTGGGCAACCAACAATTGAAGATCTTTTGAGTATATACAATTTCAGACAGTTGGGACCAGATACCAGAATATTTGGCATTATCGGGAAGCCTGTTAGCCATAGCAAATCACCTTTATTGTATAATGAAGCTTTCAGATCAGTTGGGTTTAATGGTATTTATATGCCTTTGCTGGTAGATGATGTTGCAAATTTCTTTCGGACTTACTCATCTTTAGATTTTGCTGGCTTCAGGTTTGCTCTCAAAACAGAAACTGGTAGTTTATACCATTGTCTTTTAGTTTCATCAGGGTAGTCATGCCAAATTCCCCCCTTTCTCACAGCTTAGAAAGTATCATGTACATCTACATGTATATACCATATCTCATGGGGTTGAATGTACGTACTGGATTTTTCTTTTATGTTTTGCTTTCTGTTTGTTTTTGTTTTTCATGGGTCATCCTTGTTGTGTTCTTCCAAATTTTTGTGTGTGTCGTCCATGCCTAATAAATATAATTCATATGCATGTTTAGAAGTAGTTATGCAACTTTATGTTGTGCAGCTGTACAATTCCTCACAAGGAAGCCATTGTCGACTGCTGCGATGAAGTTAATCCTACCGCTAAGGTATTAGTTATATCATGATTTTATAATGCTTTTCAGCTGTTGTTTTTTTATTTGTTTTGTATTTTTACAGGGATCAATATTGCAAAATATTTTGATGATTTGTTATATCACATGCAATTACTTGGTTTCTTAATTATCCTGCAGTTGATAGGGGCTGTCAATTGTGTCGTAAGGCGACCTGATGGGAAGTTGTTTGGTTGCAATACAGACTATGTGGGTGCAATCTCCGCCATTGAAGAGGCGTTGCAAGGTCAGAATCATTTTATCCACTGCAAACATCCTTTTCTGAAGTTAGAGCTTCTTAATGTTTGAGCTTTGTTATTTCGTTGTACAGGCTCACAACCTATTATGTCTGGGTCACCCTTAGCTCGTAAATTGTTTGTGGTCATTGGTGCTGGTGGCGCTGGCAAGGCACTTGCTTATGGTGCAAAGGAAAAGGGGGCTCGGGTGGTGATTGCTAACCGTACCTATGGTAGTGAAATTCCGTGTAGCTAATGACAATTGCTGAAATTCTTATTATCATTGCTTAGTCACTTTACTCTGGTATTGATTTGGAGGTTGACTATGTTACTTTGTACTGATGTGCTGTCATATTACTTGAAGAACGGGCGAGAGAACTTGCTGATGTAGTTGGAGGTCAGGCTCTGTCTCTTGACGAGCTTAGCAATTTCCATCCAGAAAATGACATGATTCTTGCAAATACCACCTCCATTGGCATGCAACCAAAGGTTGATGATACACCAATCTCTAAGGTTTGCCTCCTTGCATTAGTTTTCTTAGATTAAACAACTTGTTACTGAATCCGTGTCTTATTAGTTGAAGAGCTGCATGGTTAATATCATGCACAGTAAATGGGTAAACAAAGAGGGTTCAGTATTAAAAATACAAGCTTTATAAATTAGAATGGGACGGAGTATTTTAATTTCATTTTGTTTGGGGGGGTCGGTGAGATCCCTTTTTTTCTTGGAAACTTTTTACCTCAATTAGCTCATACCCAGCATTCGTGAATTGCTTCTCTGTATTTTTCTGTTTTCTCAGAGGGCTCAATATTGGAAATACATGCTTTACCAATTTGAATGGGAGCGGAGCTTTTGTTTTTTCTTTTGCTTGGAAAAACATTTTTCCGTCTATTACCTTCATATCCAGCATTCAACAATTACTTCTCTACATTACACTGTTTTAATATAGGATAAAGATCTAACCATAAACCTGAAGTATCTTTGTAACGAATTCTATGTTCGGTAACTATATTTATTGCTCATCTCTTTCTCACAAAAGTAGCAAAAGATATATGGGTTGTTCTTTGGTTTTGATCATAAAGAAATTA